>NW_019154098.1:28283972-28373793 GCF_002288905.1 Enhydra lutris kenyoni | reverse complement strand
AAATATATGATATTCTGGAAAAGGCAAAACAATAGATAGAGTAAAATGATCAGTGGTTGAGAGCAGAGGGTCAGAAGTCAGGGTTGAATAGATGAAGCACAGGGGATGTATAAGACAGCAAAACTATTCTGTAATGGTGGATACATAACATCATGCATTTGTCAAAACCCTTAGAAGATAGTATCTTGGCTATAGAATAATTGGTCTCATTACTTTTCATCATCTTCCAAACAAGGTTTAAAATCAGAAGCACTAACAGTTTTAACATATGGATTTAGGCAATGAACATTTGAACAATGATAGTTTTATTCGTAATAGCCCTAAACCGAAAACTACCCAGTGCCCTTAATTGGGTGATTCGTTAAACAAACTCAGGTATGTACATACTGTAAAACAGAATACCTCTCTGCAAAGGATTGAAGTAAATGATACACTAACCACTTGAATGAATATCAAGGAGAACAAAAAAACTCAGTAAGATACATGCTGTGTGATTTGATTTATATAATTTCTATAAAATAACATAATATAGAAATGGAGAACAGATTAGTGGTTGCCAGGGCCAGGTATTAGGGAGGAGGTGGCTGAGATGGATGTAATTCTAAGTGGAGAGAATGAGGGATCTTGTGGTGATGGTATAGGTCAGTATCTTGATTGTGTGGCATTTACACAAAGCTGCACATATGACAAAATTGCATATAGCTCTATATACACACATAAACACACAAATGAATGCAGTTATAACTGGTGAAATCTGAGTAAGCTCTATGGATTGTACCAATGTTAAGTTTTTGGTTGTGCTATTATACTATGGTTATGAAAGATGTTAATATTGGCTGAATGAAGAGTGTGCAGACTTCATTGTACATTTCTATGTATTTTTCTGAGAATAATGATTTCAAAGCACAGAATTTTTTTTTTTAAAAACTCAATGTAAAGTTTGAGTTTTCTATGTTGCATAATTCTTTTTTTTCCTATGCTCAATAAACCTACAAATAACCATTTCTCGAGTAAATAATCCAATTTGTTTTTATGCACAATAATGTATATACATTCATTGTATAATTTTAAGTATAATTTCCCAGATATTCTATATTTAACCTGAAATGTGGCCAGGACAATATGATCTGTTGCAGAGAGTTGATTTTATATGAAATTTCTAACACAATTTGTTTTATAACACTTTATGCATCATTAAACTATAGATTATTTAGAATTGCCACTTGCAAAACTACTTTAATATTCTATCAAATTAGTCCTTAAGAAATGGCTTTTGGTATAGAATGGATGTTATTATAAGAGAATTTTATTCTAGTGTCTCAAAATTATTGGTGCCACTGACAGGCTGGTTTTATGTTTTATGTGACAGGCTGGTTTTATTTAAGGATAACTAAGCACAGCCAAAACAAAGTTTTACTGACTACAGTTAAAATGGGTTATTATAGAGATTAAGGGCATTTTTATTTATTTCTAACCTAGGTGTTATTACAAGTATTAAGGTGACTTTATAATGCCTAGAGGAAACATGATATTCTACTAAAACAGTATGAATAAAAAAGTAACATGCTATTATTCTTTTTAAAAAAATTAATTCATTTATTTGAGGGAGAGAGAGTTTGTGAGAGACCACAAGCAGTGGGAGCAACAGAGGGAGAGGGAGAAGCAGGTTCCACACTGAGCAAGAAGCCCAACATGGGGCTGGATCCCAGGACCCTGGGATCATCACCTGAGCTGAAGGCAGACGCTTAAGCAACCGAGCCACCCAGGTGCCCCATAATATCCTATTGTTAAATATGTGTGGTTACATGAAACAATAAAACCTTTAAACTGTGGCATCATACCCATGCAAATTAGAGCATAGTATTATTCCGAATCTCAGTTTCCTAACTCTTTTAATATGATATGATTCCACTGAAATTTTATTTCATATCAAGTGTCTATGTACATCAATTTATTGTTACTGATTAAAAACAAAGAAACAATTTCAAGACATTCAGTTCACCATTTAAAATTTGCTATGGATATTTTCACAAGGTATGTATATAAAAACCCACCAGTCGTTGGCCAGTAGTAAAAGTGAAAACTTAGATGAGGAGAAAATGTGAAGGTAAAAGGAAGGTATACTTTCAAAACCAGTTACTGTGTGTTAAACCACCTCCATTTTGTCTTATTTAATCTTTACACCAACCTTTTAATATAGTTACAAGCATAGCCATTTTAGAGAAAAAAAAATAATTATATCAAGAAGGGTAGGTAACTTGTCCAATTTTATAATGCTTTTCAGTACAAAATTTCAGAAGAGAATCCAGGCTTGTTCCCTGGAAATTCCAGAAAAGACTTCCAGTATCATTGTGACTGGTAATATAACAACAAAAATAACAAATATTTATGGATTCCCATCACAAAAAAATTCAAGATCCAGTATATCACTTTTCCTGAATCTATCATAGTTTTTCAGAATTTCTTCTTTTACTAAGCATGTTTTACATAAAAATCCATTGTAAATATCAGTTATAAGTTAGCCCTTTTGAAGGAAAATGGTAAAGAGTAGCATGCTAGAGGAGTCAAGGATTAAAATAAGAAATTATTTTAAAAATTATCTGAAATTTAATACATTGATATGTAATTAATGAGTAGTAATATAAATTATCTTGTTAAAAAATTGAAAAAAGATACAATCTGAATTATCTCCTAGCAAGTTACTTTGTTGATGTTGACAAACTGAATATGGTTTATATGGAAAGGCAAAAGACCAGAATAACCAACAAAATATTTATGAATAACAAAGAGAGAGGACTGGCACTACCCTACTTCAAGACTGACAACAAAGTTACAGGAATCAAGATTTTGTGGTATTGTGAAAGTAGACAAATATATCAATGCAATAGAATAGAAAGCCAGATATAGACTCACACTGATATAGTCAGATGATCTTTGAAAAAGGAGCAGAATTGGTGTTTTTTTTTTTCAACAAATTATATGGAACAAAGGGGAACCCACAAGGGGGAAAAATGAATCTAGAACTGATCTTATACAATTAACAAAAATTAACAGAAAAAAGTTTGTAG
Organism: Enhydra lutris kenyoni; assembly: GCF_002288905.1. Taxonomy (NCBI): domain Eukaryota; kingdom Metazoa; phylum Chordata; class Mammalia; order Carnivora; family Mustelidae; genus Enhydra; species Enhydra lutris. Next base: position 28,370,725 of record NW_019154098.1, on the reverse strand, counting down.
ACCAAAAGGTAAAACACAGAGCTAGGAAATTTCTATAAAGTAACAGAGGAGAAAATCAAGGTGACCTTGAGTTTTGCAATTAATTTTTAAATACAATATGAAAGTCACAATCCATTAAAGAAAATGAGTTGGACTTCATTAATTTTAAAAATTTCTTCTTGTGAAAAATCCTGGTGATATTTTGATAGGGACTGCATTGGCTGTATAGACTGCTTTGGGAGGCACAGAGATTTTAACAATATTTGTTCTTCCAATTCACAAGCATGGAATGTTTTTCCATTTCTTTGTGTCTTCTTCAATGTCTTTCATAAGTCTCCTATAGTTTTCAGGTTAGATATTTTATCTCTTTAGTTAGGTTTATTCCTAGGTATTTTATGGTTTTTGGTGCAACTGTAAATAGGATCGATTCCTTGATTTCTCTTTCTATTGCTTCATTATTAGTGTATAGAAATGCAACAGATTACTATGATTTTGTATCCTGCAACTTTACTGAAGTTACTCTTATCAATTCCAGAAATTTGCGGGCAGAGACTTTTAGGTTTTCTCCATTGAGTATCATGTCATCTGCTATAGTGAAAGTTTTATTTCTTTCTTGCCAATTTGGATGCCTTTCATTTTTTTGTTGTTGTCTGATTGCTGACACTAGGACTCCCAGTACTATGCTAAGTAACAGTGGTAAAAGGAGACATCCCTGTCTTATTCTTGACTGTAGAGGAAATGCTCTCAGGCTTTCCTCACTGAGGATTATATTAGCAATGGTCTTTCATATGTGGCCTTTATGATGCTGAGGTATGTTCACTCTATCCTTATTTTGCTGAAGGTTTTTTTTTTTTTTAATCAAGAATGGATGCTGGGGCGCCTGGGTGGCTCAGTGGGTTAAGCCGCTGCCTTCGGCTCAGGTCATGATCTCAGGGTCCTGGGATCGAGTCCCGCATCAGGCTCTCTGCTCAGCAGGGAGCCTGCTTCCCTCTCTCTCTCTCTCTCTCTGCCTGCCTCTCTGTCTACTTGTGATCTCTGTCAAATAAATAAAATCTTTAAAAAAAAAAAAAAGAATGGATGCTGTATTTTGTCTAATGTTTTTTCTGCACTTATCGAGAGGATCATGTGGTTCTTATTTTTTCTTTTATTGATGTGGTGTATCACACTGATTTGTGAGTATTGAACCACACTTGTAGCCCAGGGATAAATTCCTCTTGTTTGTGGTGAATGATTCCTTTAATGTACTGTTGAGTTTGACTTGCTAGTATCTTGCTGAGAATTTTTGCATCCATGATCATCAGGATATTGGCCTGTAATTCTCTTTTTTGGTGGGATCTTTGTCTGAATTATGGGTAATTCTGGTCTTGTGAATGAGTTTGAAAGTTTCCTTCCATTTCTATCTTTTGGAGGAGTTTGAAAACAATAGGTATTAACTTTTCTTTAAGTGTTTGGTAGTATTCCCCTGGGAAATTATCTCGTCCTGGACTTTCATCTGTTGGGAAATTTTTGATTATAGATTCATTTTCTTGTAGGTCTCTACATCATAAGTAGAAGCAATGACTCCATTTTTTTTTTTAATAGAAGGCAATATGATTGTATGTGTCTCAGAAAAATATTCCTTTCCAGGGTGGGGGGCTGTGAAGGGTAGGGAGGGAAAAAATGAAACAAGATCGGACAGGGGAAGGAGACAAACCATAAGAGACTCTTAATCTCAGGAAACAAACTGAGGGTTGCTGGGGATGATGGGGGGAGGGATAGGGTGGTTGGGTTATGGACACTGGGGAGGGTATGTGCTATGGTGAGTGCTCTGATTGTGTAAGACTGATGATTCACAGACCTGCGCCCCTGGAGCAAATAATACATTATATGTTAATAAAAAAAAAAAAAGAAAAGAAAGAAAAATACTCCTCTTAGTAGATTGTTAGTACTAGTACTAACTTACTCTGAATTGATATGCTATAACCTGTGAATTGGCTGGATTCTTTTTTGTTTTTACAAAACATATTTGAAAATATAAAGGAAGATACCCAATCATAGAACAATGAGTGGATTACTTCAAAACTGTGTTCTTTCCCTCATAGCAACTATCCTAGCCTTATCATCTGAGCTAGTCCTAAAGAGTATTTGGTCAGTTCGATGTGATTTTGGAAAACCTATTAATAAAAGGTTAATATTAGTACTAGTTCATTTTTAATTATAATTTAAAGAAATTTATAGCCAACATAAATTTGAGAGCAGAGGAAGCAATGCATTATAATTTAAAAAAAGAAAGAAGGAAAGGGAAATAGAAAGTAAGAAAAAAGGGAGAAAAAGAAAAGGAAAATGAAAAAATGAAATACTATAGTTAACCAGAAAAAAATTGTTTAGATCATTCTCATCATCATTTGGAAGATTCAGATGGGCCCTAAATGTTGGTATGCTCTTGACGTATGCTGGTTCACATGTTTTCATAACTTAGACTGGAAGATATCATGCTGGGTTATCCACATTCTACATGAAGCTGAGAAAGCCACTGTTGGGGTCAATTGAAGAAGCTTAACAAAACAGGAGAAACCAGACACAGATGTACAGATGCAATAGCTCTCATTGTACCAGCAGGATTTAGCCTATTCGAGGAGATAGCACTGGTGACTCCGTGTTATGATTTCAGAACACCTTCTGACTCTCTGCAAATGCTCCTCCTCCTCCATGATCACTTTATCTCATCTCCTAGACACTCTCTGATTATGCATTTTATACTTAGTGAATTTTGTCTTACATATAAAGCTTTGATAGAGGATAAATCTTTACTTCTGGTAAAACAGAAAAAGTAACTTCATTGAGAGGTACTTAAAATTCATCCTAGCACTGATTAGGACATAGAGATGAATTAAGATTCTATGTTAAATACCTGACCTGAACACTGATTAAATTTATTTTTGAATTGGATGTGCATTCAAATTAAAGAACACAATTTAAGTAGAATGGAACTGAAAACTGTATAATCAACTATCAGAATTATATTAATGGTAATATCAGCTTAATAAATTGGCATTTATTCTCCTCACTACCTAGCTTCTGGTCCTAATGTTCTGGCATGAGAAAATAATTATTTTAATCAAGTACAGACGTTAATGTTCATGGAACTAGAATTTTCTCATTTCTTTCCACGCAGCATTTGAAGTAAAACAAACAAAACAGAGATGGCTTTGTTGATTGAATCCGTACTTATAATGAAGATAAAAGCCTTAACTATAACTGATAACATAAATCATGAAAAAATACAGTGACTTTTAAAGAAATCTACATGGTATCGGTGTTAGTGTATTAAAAGTTACTATCTTTGAAAATTTTAATTTAAGAGATTCAATTATATTAAAATGTAATCATGGTCTTGAATCTCAAATACTTTCTAAAGAATTTCAATGTTTTACTCATTTTGGAATTGCATATACTAGCAATAGGAAGTTTGGATTCCACTGAATTTCATTTTAACAAAGGCATGCCCATTAATTCCTATATCTAAGAAATAAATTTTCATATTTTTCTGCCCTGTAACTTACTCTGAAGTTTTGAATATACTTCAGATATAAATGAAAAGATCTGTATAAATGGAAAGATCCTGTTCAGTGGATTGAGTTCACCAAGCACATATATCTTTGGTTCTCACAAGGTGAAGAGTTGTTCAAGGATGTGGAAAAATCTATTATTTTTTTTAGTTTTAGAAAAGGTTTTGTAATACATAATAGTTATATTTGACAAATGTAACATAACTCTCAATACAATAGACACAGAAGAAATTCTACTGAATTTAATTTAGAAAAATAATGCTTGATTTATATAAATAATGCAATTAGACATAGTTCTTATTCTTTTTACCCAGTTGATGTTGTCGTTTAAATCATACACAGGGACTTGTTCCATTCTGCCAAGACAAAATTTCTCTGGACTGATTTGGCACATTAGAAAGAGCTTTGCATGGAGAATCTGAAATCACTGGGTAATAAGAACATAGGTGCAGATGTAACCTTGCTAGAATAACTCATTATTAGAGTTTCTGTACCACAAAGTAGTCAAGATGGACAAGAACTGATCCAGCACTGGAAATTGACAAATTTATTTTGGGATAAAGACTCTAGGATCTAGATTAAGTTAGCTTTCAACTTTGGAAGTAGCACATTATTACTGAAAAACTATAAAAATGTATATAAAATTCCAAATGACTAAATATATCTCCCTATGCCTTCTGATCTCTCTAGCTTCACTTCAGTCTTCCTTGAGGTTGTGTTCAGTGCAGATTTGTTTTTTGAGAGAGAGAGAGAGACCATGTGTGCATCTGCACATGTGAGCAGGGGTGGGGTAGTGGTAGAGGGAGAGAGAGAGAGAATCTTAAGCAGGCTCATGCTCAGCCCAATGCAGTGCTCAATCAGTCTCATAACCCTGAGATCATGACCTGAGCCAAAATCAAGAGTTAGATGTTTAACCAACTGAGCCACCCAGGTTCCCCTCAGTGCAGAATTTCATAGTAAGAAACTTCCACTCCAAGATGGGTTTATTCTATCTTGTACTGCTATGTTGAAACAGAGTTCATATTCCACTCTATTGTTTAATACCTAGCTACCACATAGGTGTTTGCTGTTTTACAATAATAAACTTATATTCTCTGATTCTTCTAGTAGTATCTGGTATAAAGCAAGCCTGGATGTGACCTTCTATATCAAATGCAAAATAAATATATTAAGCTATGATTTCACAGTTGACACTTGTCTTGAAATACTATGCAGTGGGCATATCAGCATTTAGTGTACAGTGTTAAGACAGTAACTCCAACATTCTTCATATGTATTAGGCTTTTCATTAAGAGAAGAAAAAAAGACTCTTTTAACTCAATGATTACTATTTGGAAACTGTAGAAATAAACAAAAATCATCCAAATGAGGCAAACAAGCCTACTTCCTCAGATTTTGCTATAGCAAGAGCATCCGACACCATCACTTGTATCTAGCAGAGACTCAGCAGGCAGAGGAGTTTGAAAACTCTACAGTGGTAAAGACTTCAGGTATGTTCTGCTTGGAGGTTGATGACGTAGGGAAGTTGGGAACAGACTAAATTGAGGTGGAGCATTATGTGTAATTGGTGGGGAGCATATTTGGTTTTCTCTGGTTAGTCTTAGAAGCAAGATCAAAAATTAGAGAAACTAGGGGGTGCCTGGGTGGCTCAGTGGGTTAAAGCCTCTGCCTTCAGCTCAGGTCATGATCTCAGGGTCCTGGGATCGAGCCCCGCATCAAGCTCTCTGCTCAGCAGGGAGCCTGCTTCCCGCTCTCTCTCTCTGCCTGCCTCTCTGCCTACTTGTGATCTCTCTCTCTCTCTGTCAAATAAATAAAAAATCTTAAAAAAAAAATTAGAGAAACTAGAAGCTACTGAGCAAACTCTGGTCCTTTTGACTCATTACTGTAGAGGTAGTGGTTCACCTTCCAAGCTACTGGCTACAGAAGTTATAGGTCAGAGTTCTATTTTCATATATGGTTTGGCCATTGCATATTTATATATGTAGTCTCTCAACCCCTTCTTTTGGTTGTTCTCTCAATTGTGTAAAGTTGAATAATTCAGGGATGCCTAGAAATCCAAATGATCACTGCTTAGGGATTGTTCAGTCATCTCTGTAGTTAACTGTATTGCAAGATCTTCTTAACTGTCTTGTGTTATCATGGCAATCATCTAAAGAAGGCACATTTACACAAAATTTTATACAATTCTGGATAGAATGCAGTGGGCCAGCATTTTGACCACTGTGATAAAAAAAACAAAAACAAAAACAAAAACAAAACAATCATCTCTGTAAGATGCTTCAGAACAAGGAATCCCAATTGCCAAAAGAACAAAACCCACCACAGAGGATGAACCTTAGATTCAAATAACTTTTATTTAAAGGTAAGGTATATCCTGTTCCACCTTGCCTTTTGCATTAATCCAAGAAGTATTAATAATGGCACAGATGCCCCTTAGACTAGACGACAGAAATCTAGAACATTGTGATTTTCCTTCATTACTTGTACCAATGAATTGAAACTGATCTGTTATTTCATAAAGGGTTAGAGATGGTATCACTAATAACTTCTACTAGAGTTAGTGCTAAGAGTCCTAAGTCTTTTTTTTTTTTAAGATTTTTATTTATTTATTTGACAGAGAGACAGTGAGAGAGGGAACACAAACCGGGGAGTGGGAGAGGGAGAAGCAGGCTTCCCACCAAGTGGGAAGGAAGCCTGATGCGGGACTCAATTCCAGGACTCTGGGATAATGACCTGAGCCAAAGGCAGACATTTAATGACTGAGCCACCCAGGTGCCCCAGTTTCCTATTCTTTTCTGTTTGATTTGTGTAATTCTCACTTATGGGAAAAATGCTCTGATTTTCTTCACATAATGAACCAATAATTTAGGTAGTTTTCCTAAATAATCAAGAGTGGCCTCATTTTAGATCTGATTTCTGAGACAGACATTCCATGCTTGGCTATTTATTTAATTTGGGTTATTGTATATAGACCAGTCTCAGAATTCTAATCCTAAAGTGCATGCTGTGTTAGTAAGAGGCAAAGAGGATCAGGTGTTCTGACCACAAAGGAAAGACAGATGCAGCAGAGGCCCAAGGAGATCCAGGGCAGAGGGCTGGGGAGAGGGAAGAAAAAAGAAAAAGAGTTGTTCATAGCATGAAGTCTGAATTATGGTGAGACATTAATTGGTTGCATATTCAGATCTCTGTGTTTTTCTTCCAGGTGGCAACTATTTGGCCTATTGCCCTAAAAATACTACTGAATTTAAGCTTACATCCTTTAGAGTAGCAAAAAAGCTGCTTAATTTCATGTTTCCAATCTGGAGCATTCTGATTTTTATATCAAGTGATCAAGACACATACTTTATGAGGACCATTATAAAAGGATTCTGTAAGGTGTTACTCCTCACTACACTGTCCTAACACCCACAATCTTCTAGAAAGGTTGAAAGGAAGAATGAAATTCTTAAATTTATCAAAACTTTCAGAAAGTCTTGAGTTCCCTTGGTCAAAGTCACTCTCCTACTATATGGCCTACTTCATTAGGGAAATATCAATCATCCCTTAACTGTAACAGGAAGGTCCACATGTTTATGGTTGCCATCTCCAATGCTAGAAATATTGCACACCATATTGAAGATACATATAAAACAACTAGAACACATTCAAATTCCAGGGAGGGTGGAAGATGTATCTAATTCAACTGGAGATGTTTAAAGGGCCCTTGAGATTAAAAATGAGGTTCCTATGCCTCATTTTTACAGTTTTTTCAGTCTTATGTTGTTGATAGGTAATGTATGACCCAAAAATAAACTTAGCTATCTATTTAAAGTTCCTCCAACAATGCTGATTTAATTACCAAGTAATTTGTCTATACCATGAGACATTTAGCTAATATCTATTTGAAATCACCTGGTGCCGCCAAGCCACTGTCTTCAGAGTGCCAGATATTATCTGAGTAAAAGATGCAGTCAGATTTATTTCCATTCTTTCTTTTCAGAATCAAGGGCTAAATATTGATGCTTTGTTATGATCTCTTTGGATTCCTCCAGAGAGTTAACCTTTGAAGATTTAGATAGGATCACATTCTTGATTAAGACTGATTTATTTTAGCATAATGACCTGCTAGAGCATTTCCTTTAGCTTCCGTATTATCTATTTTTGCATGTGTTTGACTTTTTAAATAGTCATCTCAATAGGAAGTAGGATTGCATCTGTGAGTTCCTAAAACTTGTCCTTTTTTGATGGGGGTTCCAACAGAGATGAGGAAACTCATTTGTTTACAAACCATCCCAAAGTCATGTAATATTCCATAAGCATAATTTTTATCTGTATATATATTTACTTTCTGGCCTTTGGCTAGCTAACAACATCTAGTTAATATATTTGCTATCTAGACTGATTTTACTTCAGGTAGAAGACTATATTCTAAAGCTAAGCTTAAATTAATCATATTATATCATACTTGATATCCTCCAGTTTCAGTTTTGAAGTATGGCTCACTAACAAATAATACTAGGTCAAGATTATCAGTGGGAGTCTATAATAACCCAAGTAAGGTACAGAACATTCCCCCAAGGATGTAAGACAAAGATGATGTTCCTCTTCTTCTGATGAAGACACAAGAGTGGCAGGATTCAGAGTATTGCAACAGCTAATGAAAAGATTAGAGTGAGAGTAACAGAATCTCATAAGAAATTAACTGGCTGCCTGACAAGTGTTGTGCATTCTCAATTAGTATTAATGTCTGTGCTTCATGAGGAACGATGAATTCAAGCAAGGAATCTAGAACTAGTTCAGCAGAATCTTAACATCAACAAGTTTTATAGAGACAACTGCTATCCCAAAAATAGAGAGATAAACCTTTGCAACCAGGCCAAGGGTAAAACTACAGTAAGCAATGAGTTTTTTCTATTTCCTGTGAAGTCAAGTTAAAACCCCGAAGGCTTGTTTGGACATCTCATGCACAAATAGATAAATTGGCTCTGAATAGTAACACTTAGAGAAAGAGTTGTTGAAGAACCTTCTTTAGGCTACAGAATAACTGTTTATGTTTGGGCTTTCAGAAGAAAGGCTCTGCTATTGAAGACTTAGTCAATCCATAAAGTAATGTAATGTCAAGAAAAAAAATGTTGGGCGCCTGGGTGGCTCAGTTGGTTAAGGGTTTGCCTTCTGCTCAGGTCATGATCTCAGAGTCCTGGGATTGAGCACCGCATTGGGCTCTCTGCTTGGTGGGGAGCCTGCTTCCCCCTCCCCCCTCTCTGCCTGCCTCTCTGTCTACTTGGGATCTCTCTTCTGTCAAATAAATAAATAAAATCTTTAAAAAAAAATGGCACACATTGTCTGCAAATCCTGTTACACCTAAATACTTTCTCAATTACCATTTTGCAAGAAGCCTAGGATGAGACTGGATAGTTTTCTGTCTATCAAGATAGAATGCTTTTTCCTGCTGATATATGTCAGCATAAATAATGGACTATGTCTTGGAGTAACTGTAATTTATCTTGTGATACTTTATGCCCCTTTCTGCTAAGGCTAGGAGCAAATAAATGGGATATTTTTAAAGGGCTTCCTTGCTCTCTGAACAAAGTAAGAGAATATATCCATGTTGTATCATAACTGAATTACAAGAAAAAAATTAGATCTTTCAAATCTAAATTGAGAACTTAAGAAGATGAGTGGTCATCCGTGAACCCTGGTAGCATGACTGTCAAGGTATACTGTTTTCTACGAGGAGAAGGCAAACAGGTACTTACTCTCTTAGTTTAGGGGCATACCAATAAAGTCAGGGGGAAGATGCAGTGAAACAAGTTGACTATAGGAGAAATTGATGAAAGGATGCTATTAGACCCTGCCATCTTTGCTGAACCATCCTCTGAGTAAACATACCACAGGTAGTAGGTAACTCAAGTAACTCACAGATTTTTCCCTATTGACTTTAACTGGGACCTTTCTGCCTTTGATTGGAAAACATTTCTTCCTGCTCTGTGATGCAATCCCTGCAAGTTATTTCAGGAGGAAGTGATGAAAGGATGCTATTTGGGTTAGGTACTACTGGGAAGAGAGGGATAACAAGTTTATTGATGGCCTTGAGGTCTTTAACAAGTTGATATCCTTGTCCATTTGTTTTATTTCCTGGAAGGATAGAAATGTTACAAGGGCTAGTACAAAGTATGAAAAGATCTTTGTATATAAGCATTTCTTTTTTTTTAATTGTGTTCAGTTAGCCAACATATACTACATCATTAGTTTTTGATGTAGTGTTCAATGATTCATTAGTTGCGTATAACACCCAGTGCTCATCACAACACAGGCTCTCCTTAATACCCATCACCTGGTTACCCCATTCCCCCACCCCTTCTGTAACCCTCAGTTTGTTTCCTGGAGTTGAGAGTCTCTCATGGTTTGTCTCCCTCTCTGATTTCTTTCCAGTTTCTCCCACCGCTTCCCCTATGGTCCTCTGCACTATTCCTTATGTTCCACATCTAAGCCTTTCATCTGCTTCTGGCTTCAAGAAATATTGGGGAAGTGTTATTTAAGGGATATTTGAGTAATTGCTTTGTAGAATTTACCTTAAATTTGAAGGGTCCTTTGTTTCCTGTATCATTGAAATTTTTAGCCTATGGAGTTTCTGGTACGGGGCAAGATATTCATTTGGGGTATGCATCAAATATAATGGAGGAGGTATAGGTATATACAGAGCAGACGACCTGAATATGAATAAAGAAGTCCTTGGAAACCATAAGAAATAGTCTCACTGATGTACATTTGATGTTACAGTTTCAATTGTAAAGAAAGTCTCTTCCTATTAAACTTGCAGGGAACACATCACAGAGCTGGAAGGGATGTTTTCCAGTCAAGGACCCACAGTCACAGTTAAGATCAATAGGGAAAATCTGTGGGTTATTTGAAATATCTACCACTTGTGTGGTATGTTTACTCAGGAAGGTTGTGCAAAGGTGGCAAGGTTTATTAATGTGTAAAGAATAGCACCTGCATCTATCAGGAGTCAATGAACTTGATTGACTCTCTGCTAGTGAGCTTGTGTTGCCATAACAAAGCCTCATAGGTTGAATGACTTAATAGAAATTCATTGCTCACAGTTCTGGAGACTAGGGGGTCCATAATCAAGGTGCCTACAAATTTGGTTTCTGGTGACAGTTTTCCTCCTGGTTTGCAGTCAGCCACCTGTGCACTGCTTTGTGTTCATAGGCCTTTCTTTGGTATGTGCCTAGGGTGGTGTGTATGTCAGGGAAGGGGTGATTTGGGGGAGGATAAAAGGAGAATTCTTTGGTGTATCTTTTTATCATAATAGTAATCCTACCAGATTAGGGCCACGCTCTCTTGATCTTACTTAACTTTTAATATCTCCTTATAAGTAATATAAACATAAAACCTCTATCTTCAAATATCTCAGTTACATTAAGGTTAGACCATTAACACATGGATGGGGAGGCACAATTCAATTCATTGTGCCCTCTATATTTATAATTAATTCATCTTGAATGTTAAAGGATAGGACAAAATATTAGGTACTTTTTTCTCCTCTGAGCACCCTTATATTTCTTTGTCTAGGTTTTCCTTTGGAAGATCAGTCTCTTTTTTTTTTCCCCCAGTGTCCCTTCTGTTTATAATGCCTCCAATGTCCTTGACAATAAGCAGTTGGTTGGTTAGGAAGTGAGCTGGTTGATTTGGAGGGCCACTAACTTTTTTTTTAGGTTCTGCTTAATTTTTGTTTTAAAGCCCTTTCAAAATATTCTGCCAGGTGTTTTAGTTCAGCTAAAGGAGATGTTTCTCATTTTAATTTCTGTTTTCCATTTAGGTCTCTAATTTCAGGTTTAACTCCACTGACAAAATGAGATGAAAGGACTCCTATTATATCAATACTTTTTTAAACTCCCAAATGTTGTAAGAAAAGTTCTAGTTTATCCTGAATATCTCCTTTAGTTTGATCTTGTCTCTGTTTATATGATTGTATTATAAGCCAATCAATTTGTCTAGAAATGTTTTGGATGTGGCTTTTAGGAGAATTCACTCTACTTTGTTTTTGTTTTTATTTTTTTAAATAATCAGATTTATTGTCACAAAGGGACCCTTTAGGTCCTTTTCTGTGATAGTCTAATCAGCTTTTGACATCCAGGATTTAGTATCTTAGGGCATGACCAACATGTGTACAAGTTGATAAAGTTCAGTATGATAGTTAATTTTACGTGTCAACTTGAGTGGGCTAAGGGATACCCAGATTGCTGATGAAACATTATTTCTGGGTATGTCTGTAAGGGTGTTTCCCAAGATAATAGCATTTGCATAGGTAGATTGAATAAAGAAGATCTGTACTCACCAATGTAGTGGGCATCATTTAATCCACTGAGGGTACATACAGAACAAAAAAAGCAGAGGAAGAGTGAATTCTCTCTGCCTAAGCTGGGATATCTATTTTCTCCTTTACTCAGACAACAGTACTTCTGGTTCTTTGGCCTTTGGACTTGGACTGAGACTTGTTATGTCGTTACCTTTCCATTCTCAGGCCTTTTGACTCCTACTGGCTCCTATGGTTCTGAGGCCTTTCACTTCAGGCCCCCAACTTGATAGTGGTCAATTCCCATTGCAGACCCCCCTGGCAGATGGAAAACTGTTATCTCTCTCTGGATCACTACCAAATTCTCAGAACAAAACAAAACAAAATTAAGAAGGAGAAACACATCTGGTTTTAAAGATAAGCCACAGAAAAGTTTGTCCAAGTAGACACAGATTCGGTAGGAACTGTGAACTCACTTGTCTGGGAGGTTCTCAAAACTGAACACCAAACTGAAAAATAAACAGCCAAGGAATTCAGTGCAAAGACAGCACAGATCCAGATAGTGTACTGACTTAACACAAGACACGGTGGGTGTCTGTGGCTGCATCTAGTCAAAAGGTAGGGTCCAAAACAATGGCAATGTAGACCACAACCAGTTGGAACCTCCAGGAAAACTATGGAAATAAATGAAAACTATGCAAATGAAAACAAGCAAAAGTTATTTTTTCAGAGCTCACTATCATAAAAAGGGAGTCAGCCACCAATACTTGCAAATGGCGGAGACTCACAGACATGCAAGAAAGTGTGAGAGCTTTATGGTGAGAAAGAGAGGGCTTTGGGTATACTCTAATTGCTGGTTGTTGGGTTGGGGAAGCTGAAAGTGGACTCTCTAGAAGGGGACATCTTATGTTATTGGTTAGAGGTGCATGTTTGGCTTTATCTTGCTGGTTTTAATTTGGAAGTAGGAGTAAAAATTAGGGCAACTAGAAGTTATTGACCTAATAGTGGCCATTAGGGGATGACTGCTACAGAGGCTGTGGTTTGGCTTCTTTGACTGGTTGCTACAGAGTTCAGAGTTTATTTTTATATATAGTCTGGCTTGTAAGTTTCTATATTCATTCTTTTAAGAAGTTGGGGATCATTAAAATGCACTTCATGATGGCTTTCTTATTGTTGCATAACCCTCTGTTCATAATTGATGATGAGAAACAAACTATACAATAGAACAATTTTTCTTCTGTCTTCCGTCTTCCATATAATATATTAACTTTCAAAGAAGCTGAACCCAAGTAACGTATTTGGCAATGTTTCCTTGGAACTACCCAGTTCCTCAATGCCAATGCATATATTAGAGGGACATGTGTTTTCTCCAGAGTAGGAGAGGCCAGGGGAAAAAAAGTCTCTTAAAATATCATGTGAATTGATGCTCAGCATTTTATGGCACAGCATGGGAAGTAAACTTTTAAAACTGTTGAAAGTAAACTGAGGGAACAGTAACGAAATGTCTGTAGAAGGTGCATTAAAAACATGTAGGGTCAGAAAGGGCAAGTTCCTCTATGGAGAAAGGGAATATGGGACAGGGGGGTGGAGATGATAAAGTGGTAAGCAGAGGTTTTGCTATGCAGGAGAGAATGTAATTTCTAATTGTTATCTGATGGTAGTGCTTAGATGCAATAAAAAATAAAGTCCAATTTTTAAATTGGTATATTTGAGGATTAAAAACAAGCAAACAAACAAACCTGTTCTCTGAGCTTTATCTCCAGAAAAGAGATGCATGTGATCCCTAAACACTAGAGTATACCTTAATTTAAAATGTATCACATTGCTGCTATAAACATAGGGATATATATGGGCCTTATTTTCACTACATCTGTATCTTTGGGGTAAATACCCAGTAGTGCAATTGCAGGGTCATAATGTAGCTCTATTTTTAATTTTTTGAGGAATCTCCACACTGTTTCCAAAGTGGTTGCACCAACTTGCATTCCCACCAACAGTGTAAGAGTGCTCCCCTTTCTCCGTATCCTCTCCAACATTTGTTGTTTCTGCCTTGTTAATTTCTGCCATTCTAATTGGTCTAAAGTGGTATCTCAACGTGGTTTTGATTTGAATTTCCCTGATGGCTAATGATGATGATGGGATGGGTGAGCCTGGTGGTGGGTATTAAGGAGAGCACATATTGCATGGAGGACTGGGTGTTACATGTCAACAATGAACCTTGGAATACTACATTAAAAACTAATGATGTATTGTACAGTGACTAACATAACACAATTAAAAAAATAAATAAATAAATAAAAACGTATCACATGTTCCAAATGTTCCATGTATGAATTTGACATGATGATTATGTTGACAGTAGATAATGACTTAATTAAGCAATAATAGATTATCTTACTATTGATTTTGTTAATAATTTAATCTTACTAACTTTAACTGCATTCTAATATTTCCTATTCTATCATTGTTAATCCTTATTCAACTATTGTTAAATACATTTTATAAATATACAAAAATGTTTGATATTAGAAAGAGAATACTATATAAAATTACTTTATTATTCTATATTAAAGTGCTCTAGCTGGTAATTCAAGGAATAATGCCTGACATGCACTTCAGATTATAAAGTTCATGTTAGTTGAGTTGTAAGCACTGCAAACAAGAATAAAGTCTGTTATGTTGAAGGTTGCGGTAAGCTTCAAAAGATCATGCATTACAGAAAGAAAAGACCTGAAAGGGACATCTGAGGCTTGAATTCCATGGACCATAAGATATGCTTTACAGTTAGGTAGCTATCTTTCTTAAAATCGAGTATTTTTCTTCAGTTTTGAGAATCAAGATCCCAAATAATTCAATTTTATCACTGTTGTGATCCCAAATAATTACAAAATGAAATAAGACTCAGAATTCAGAGAGAAGGAATCACTTACCTCCAGGGAAGCTTGAGTAGTATCTATGAAAATCATAAAATTAAACTACATTTGCTTTTTTGGGGAAATAAGGAAATGAATTTTATCTAATATTGCATTATTACACATGTAGAGTAATAATGGAAAATAGGAAATATATGTTTTATCTAACATTCTATATTTCACAAGTAGAGCAATAAAAAATAACAATGGAAAAAACAAATTATCTAAGATGTACATTTCTATGAACACGCTATATGAATAAAAACAGAAAAAGTTTATAGCTCTTTCTAGAATTGTGGATAGTGGTTACCTGTGTGTGTTGTTATTTACATTTCAGAAGTTAAAATAAAGAAAATCTCAAATGCCAACTAGTCCAAAGTAACCAATGGAAACATTTTATGGACTGCAATGAATCATTCCTTCCCTTGAATCTTGTCTTTAAAATACTTCTTCAAATACACTTTAAAGATAACCTCTCATACTGTGGTCAGAAGTATCTACATTTTGATTAAAAAAAAAATCACTTAAGACTGAAGGGTATAGCGTTAGAGTATCATGTCAGAGATATGGTTTTTCTGAGTCATGAGGAATATAAAGCATAGACATATGTATTGGTGCCTAAGGCAAACTAAAGACGCAGAACATTGAAGTTTGTTATTTGCATTTTTTTTTTTTAGGAAAGTTTTTTAAAGTAGTTTTAGGTTCACAAAAAATTTGAGAGGAACGTACAGAGATTTCCCATGTATCCCCTGCTCCTACTTGTGCACAGACTCTCCCATTATACATATCCCCAGTCCGGGTGGTACATTTGTTACAACTTCTGAACCTACATTGACATACCATATCACCCACAGTCCATAGTTTACATTAGTGCTCACTCTTGGTGGTGTACATTCTATGGTCTTAGAGAAATGTATAATGTATAATGTATAATGGTATGTATCTATCATTATAGTATCACAGAGAATATTTTCACTGCCCTAAAAATTGTCTGTGTTCCACCTATTCACCCCTCCTAATCCTTGGCAAACACTGATCTTTTTTTTTTTTTTTTTTAGATTTTATTTATTTATTTGACAGAGATTACAAGTAGGCAGGGAGGCAGGCAGAGAGAGAGGAGGAAGCAGGCTCCCTGCTAAGCAGAGAGCCCGATGCGGGGCTCTATCCCAGGATCCTAGGATCATGACCTGAGCCGAAGGCAGAGGCTTTAACCCACTGAGCCACCCAGGTGCCCCAAACACTGATCTTTTTATTGTTTCCATAGTTTCACCTTTTTCCAGAATGTCCTATAGTGGGAATCATACAGCACATAGCCTTTTTCAGACTGGTTTCTTAGTAATATGCATTTAAGTTTCCTCCATGTCTTTGCATGCATGGTTTGATAACAAATTCCTTTTAGGCAAAGAAGAAAATTTTTTGTGCAGATATACCACAGTTTGTTTATCCATTCACCTACTGGAGGGCATATTTTTTAAAAAGATCAAAAACAAAATATATGTTTATAAAAAATAAAATTAAAAAAAAAAAAAAGATCAAAAACAGATTGACATTATGTATTATGTGTCTCAGTCTGGGTGTGTCAAAGCAGATCCTGAGTTAAGAATGAGTACAAGAACTCTTTTGGAAGGCAAGTTCAGGAAGAACTGTGAGGGAGTAAAAAAAACAGCAAAAAGAAGGGAGGCAAGCTAATAAGAAGTATTATGAGAAGGTTGCCCTTATGGTAATTGGGCTCGATCCTGCTGGAGATCCTCTGAGAAACTTTTGAAACACAGCTCAGATTTATTCCTGGAGGGGTGAGGAAGAGAAAAATTACTTACCAACCGTTATCTCTTAGTGACTAACCTCAAAAACATTGATTACTTTGCTCCTTCCAGATGTCCTACACATGAACTGTGTAGCTTCCCTAGCCAGAAACCCTTAGGTAGAGAGACACAAAGCCACTGGCTATGTAAGGGAAATGTCTACAGATGACCTCTGTAGTAGAAAAAGGAAATTTGGACAGTGAATTGTCACAGTGTATCACAGTATGAGAGTTTTCTGTTGTTTGTGAGATGACTTAAAAATTAAAATCACCTGGGCACAAATTTTAAACTTGATATATTACTAACAGTATTTGAAATAATATTTCATTCCAGCAATTTTAGAAACTTAGGATGTAGTATATAAGAACATCAAAAATCACATCAACTCCACCCCTGAGAAATAACTAACAGTTTAAGTCTACACACACACAAATCTATTATTTTATAATAATAATTTTTCCATTTCATCTTATTCTATTTTACTCATGCAAATTCATGGACAACCACATACAACTATCATATTTTATATTAAAGACAATATTATATTCTAATTAACCAATCCCTAATATTTCTAGGTATTTGATAATGTTTGTTAGAATATTTTTATAAATTCTGTCTACTTTAGTTAACCTGTATTATGGAAGTTATCTATCATTTGGGGAAAGAAAAAAAAAAAACAAGCCTTTACATTATTAGCTAGATGTTTAAAAATTGGGTTTCTAATTTTTGAAACATTTTTTATGTAACACAAGTTCATTACAATAATTTTGAAAAAGAAAATATGAAGTATCTCAAAATCACAAAAAACTCAATCACCCATAAGTAACCAGTTATCCCATATACATGCACTTCTAGAAAGAACACAATGACAGTTTTAACCATTTTATTTTATTCAACTACTACACAAATATTCATGTATACATTAATTTACAAAGTAGATTTTTATAATCCCACATTTAATGTTTCCTAGTTTTTAATAATTATGTTTGCTAGAATAATTTAAATTCATATTTACATTAATCACCTAGCCTTCAAGACCTTACATTATATTTGCACACACACAAATACAACTCTCACTGCCACCAAAAAATAGTTTATTTTTCTCCTTCCAGCCTCATTTAAAATTTATTCTTGCATATTTGTACATTCTGTTTTGTATATTTCCTATTAAAATGACAAGTTTCTTTAGAATGTATGTTATATGCTTTTATATCCTTACTATTGACAGACTAATTAAAATTCCTTTGGAATCAAAATTTGAACTGATTCAATGTTAAAATGTTATAATCTACCTACCTTTATGGCAGTCTACATATAGATGTACCCACACACATAAAATTGGCCTAAAATCAACAGGTTTACTTGACAAATTAACAGATGACTGACTCAGAACAGGTGAAGGAAATTTATTCAGAAATGGTAGGAATTAGCCTTCTTGGAACACTTACAAAAATTAAATTAAAAAAAAAAAGGAATTAGCTTAAAAGTTGTCAAGTCAGAAATATATTAAAGCCATACTAAATATCAAACTTTAACCCAACCAAAAGGCTTATTATTTCATAAGCTGCACGCGCGCACGCACACACACACACACACACACACACACACCCCACTCCCTCATAGAGTCACTGATTCACAACTTTATCCATTCTACCCAAGCCACTAGCCACAGAATGACTCAGCTGCTTGTCTGTCAGATTTTCATTAAAAAATCTTTGTTTTACTTTTTGGGAATCTAATGTAATTTTAAGATTCTTAATTTTTGAAAAACTCTCTCTTCATATGACTTCTCTATAGCTTAAAAATGCATTATCTGTAAACTCCAAGATTTCAAATATGAAACACTAATGGAAAATTTCAGTAATATTGCAATTATTTTCAGTTTTTTGAAGTGATCAAAAAAAGGTGTTAATATCACAAAATACACTTTTTGTTGATAAACTGGATACATTTACAGACTCCCCAAAAGCTATATTTCTGGCTAAAATCCATAGGCCATATTTCCCACAATGAAAAGCTTTAAATTAGTAGAAGAGAAAACTAAGAACCTTCAGGCATAGCCATCAATTACATTAGACTCATTGGTTTATATATACCATAGCAATTTCCTACTTTAAATCACTTTTAAAGAGAAATGGCATAAAGAATATAAAAACTTACTAAGGGTAGACTTTATTTCTTTTAATAAAATATAAACTCAAAAGTGTCTTAACAGGGGTGCCTGGGTGGCTCAGTGGGTTAAAGCCTCTGCCTTCAGCCCGGCCCGGGTCATGATCCCAGGATCCTGGGATCGAGCCCCGCATCGGGCTCTCTGCTCAGCAGGGAGCCTGCTTCCTCCTCTCTCTCTGCTTGCCACTCTGCCTACCCGTGATCTCTGTCTGTCAAATAAATAAATAAAATCTTTAAAAAAAAAAGTGTCTTAACAGTGAAATTCAATGTAAAAATTATTTTCAAAAAATTATCCCAGAAATGAAAGTTAAATAAAGATCCGAAAAAAGAAAAAAAAAATGGCTTATATCCCATACCTGAGTTTTGACAAAATGTTATTAAAAACATTAAGACTGTGCCGCTACAAATAGTACTATTAGAAATGTCTTTTTGTTTATTAAATCAATTATCAGGAAAGTTTCTTAAAAATGGAAATCACTTGACAACTCCATGTTACCTAAACAGGAAAAACCTATGTTTCCTAAGATGCTTGATGATGATGATGATGATGATGGTGGTGGTGATGATTTTAATGTAGGGGCAATAAAAGAAAGAAAATAAATGCATAGTGCAATGAAGGAATGTGAGCACTTCCTTTGAAGGTAGTATAATGATAGTTTAATATTAGGTAAAGGTAAAATGCCCAGGTAAGGCCTGAGGCTTTGTCCTACTCAGCCAGACCCATAATTCATCCATCTAACCTTGTAGTAAGCAGTTAGAAATACACAGAAGGTTTTCATACTTTTTGTGTGTGTGTGTGTGGCTAACATACAAGCAGAATTATGGATAATTGGTTTCCAAAATAGTCAGAAAGTACCAGGAAGGTTAAAATAGCCCTTGAGTAGAGGATCCCAGCTTCTTGTAAGACCTGAGGATGCTTTATTCATCAGGCCATATAATTTGTAGCTGCTGACCAGTGCGGGGTTTTTAGGGTTAGCCAAGCTTCCTCCTCTGTCTGGAGTATCTTATTATAATGTCCATTCTTTGCAGCCTCTTCTGGGCAGCTAAGCACCATATCCTTTACCTACATTAAAGAAACTTGCATCTTTTCCTTTATTTATTTATTAATTTTTTTAAAATGGTGATTTTCTTTTTTCTTCTTTTTTCTTTCTTTTTTTTTTTTTAATTTGACAGAGAGAGATCACAAGTAGGTAGAGAGGCAGGTAGAGAGGGAGGGGGAAGCAGGATCCCTGCTGAGCAGAGAGCCCGATGCAGGACTTGATCCCAGGACCCTGAGATCATGACCTGAGCCAAAGGCAGAGGCTTAACCCACTGAGCCACCCAGGTGCCCTTCTTTTCCTTTTTTAAAAATCAATTATCGTCAATCACCATTATCCTGGTAGTCATGTGATTCTGTAACAGATATATAATTCTTATCACATTGCTAATATATTATTACTGTTAATGTATCCTTTTTACAATGTTGTTCTATGCATTTTTGATGTTATCTTTCTTTTAATATTTTTGACTATCATATTCATAAATGTTTTGAACTACAAGTGCACTGATTTTTAAGTTTGTATGTCATTTTCTTAACCTTTTCTTTATCTCTCTCTTTTTTTTAAAGATTTTATTTATTTATTTGACGGAGAGAGACCACAAGTAGGCAGAGAGGCAGGCAGAAAGAGAGGAAGGGAAGCAGGCTCCCTGCTGAGCAGAGAGCCCAATGTGGGGCTCGATCCCAGGATCCTAAGATCATGACCTGAGCCGAAGGCAGAGGCTTTAACCCACTGAGCTACCCAGGCGCCCCTTCTTAACCTTTTCAAATACCTTTTTACTCCTTTAGATTTCTCAAATCCAATAATACAAAACAAGTTTAATTTTGATTTCAGATATTTGGCATTTCAAATTATAACCCTTGACTTGTTTTTCATCAATTTGTGCTTATCAACTACATTCTTTTGCCGTTTTATGATGAAAATGATACATCAAAAAACCTAATATTAATTTTATAATAATCTGTACTAACCATTTAACATCTGATCATATGCCCATGTTATTATTATGATTCTCCAGAATAGGCCTATTCTTTGGTATTCTAACTATCTTAAACACTTAATTTCCCAGAAATCAGTCTTTGGCATTCTTCTTAATTAGGGAATTTTTGGTTTTCTTTATAAGATGAAATCTATATAGTTAAATCATTAAATCTTTAATGTAAACAATCACATGGATATACATAAAATGGTGATTGCAAAATTTGCTCACATTATTTAAATTCTCCATTACTCAGATTGTTCATACATCTTCAAAAATAAAATCTGTCATTCTGTAATCAGGGTAGCTTGAAGAGACGGAAAAGAATCTAGAAACTGAAGATATTTTTCTGCTAAAATAGCAAAACCAATGACTAAGCATGGGTTTAACACGGTGACCTTGCTTCTCACTTCTGAATCACTGAAAAATATGTTTGTAACAGATCATCTTAATATTCTGTCATCTATTATGAAGAGTGACATAAGTGTTATCAACAGAGATTTGGAACTTATTAGAAATATTTCATTATTCATTTACATTCTGAGGACTGTATTTGAAAAACTTGGACTAATTTATTTTAGAAATTGTATATGACTTTCTTTGATACTCCAAATGTTTTAAATGGTCTTCAGTTACTTGGGGAGTATTTTGTTTATTTAAAAAAATTTTTTTAAAATTTTATTTATTTATTTGACAGAGAGAGAAAGCACAGGTAGGGGGAGCAGCAGGCAGAGAGAGAGGGAGAAGCAGGCTCTCTCTCGATCCCAGGACCCTGGGATCATGACCTGAGCTAAAGGCAGCTGCTTAATTGACTGAGTCACCCAGGCATCCCTCACATTTGTCATTTTAAAAATATTAAGTTTACATAGAATTAAGGGAATCTTTTGGGATGATCTAAATGTTATCCATGGATAGCATCTGACCTGCTTTTTAAAGAATGGATTAAGGGCAGTCTGGAAAAGGAAAATGTACGATGGAGAGAAGACGACAATACTGGGAGAAGAGAAGTTAATATGATAGTAGGGGATGGAAAAGCTTGGCACATTTGTGTGTCTGCAAGCAATTTGTTCTAGAATGTGATGGAAAAATGGTGCTACTGAGATTGAGGGAAAAGCTTGTGAAAATGTTTGAATGATTCAGTAAAATTTACAGAGGCTTGGGCTTCCTTAAGGAGTTACTGGGAGATTTTAGGCATAGGAATAGCCTAAATGATCAACATTCTATAAAGAACATTGTATTAACTGTGTTTATGCATTTGAGGGGATGAATAAAAAAGGGAACAAAAAATAAAATCAATTAGGAAACCACTATAGTTTTATATGAAGAATAATTATGTTTGAAGCAAGACCATGGTAATGAAAAGGAAAGGAATGGATGAATTCATGATACATAAAGCAGAATAATCATGGCATTCTGAATGGATCTGAAAAGAAAAGAAGAAAGAGGAGCTAAGGATGTTTTTTTTCATTGCCATTTCCAATTGTTCTTATTTGGGCCTATTGATTTATTTATATTTGTGGCCATTTACTTATTGATTCCCTTATTCACTTAGGAAATATTTTTATTGAATACCTCTTGTATACAAAGTACTGTGCTATACACTGGGCACATGGCAGAGAGCAAGATGGATAAGATTCTTTATTTCATGATATTGCCAAATCCATATCAATTTACATATTAATTATAAAATATAAAAAGCAGGTCAAAATTTATGATTTCTGAGTTAAGTATGACATGATTTATGACTGACTGTGACATTCCCTTTTTCCATACTGTGACCCACTACCCGGGCTTTTTCTCTTGAGTCAACCCCTGCAGTTTCATTCATACAAGTCTTGTTCTTTTGTGCCCCTTCCTTTTCCACCTGTAACTAGCTACAACAGGCAATAAACATTCCTTGAATTTGTATCCCAAAATAAAATAGTTGAGTGATTGTTAAGAAGGAAAAAACATCTAATTGGAATAATAATAATAATCACACAAATAATCATTTGGTGGTTTATTATATTAACCAATGGAATTTTATAGATCATGTTTTATCTGCACTGCAAAATAATCACTTGAGTTAAAAGACACTAGTTTCTTATTCTACAGAAAAATAAATAAAAATCAGAAACTGTAAATTATTTGTCCAAAATCATGATAGACAATAAAGGTTACATTGGGAATTTACATATAATTCCTTCAACTCTATGTTTAAAAGTATTTCATATACATCTCATTCCTTTTCTTAAAAGACACATGCTATTAGGTCAATATGAACAATGCTGCCATAGCTTTAAAAAAAATGGAAAAAAATACACTTGATTTGGAAACAAGGTGTACTGAGTTTAGAACTATGATCTTCGTAAGCCGTGGATTAAAGGAGAACTATCTCTCTGTGTCTATAACTTGGACATCTAATTGGATCCTGGGATATTTTCCTTGGTTATCTCTATGACCTAAGTGAATAATAAAAACAAAAAGATGCTGGGAAGTGGTGGAAGTGGTATAACCATTGAAAAAGGAATATAAAATATATAATTGTTTTTATTCATTTTGCTTCTTTTCTTGTGGTTAAATATAAAACTTTTATAAAGTTTAATTGTTTATTTTATTCATTAAACATAAATATTTAAAAACATTTTTCTTACCTTTCTCTCATTTCTTACATTAATAGAATGCATTGCATATGCATATTATTACTACAGATTTGTGTTATAAATAAGACATTTTAAAATGTTCTCTAAACCACTACTTCTCCATGTTTTATGTGCGAATTCAAATCTTGGCCTCAAGTAGATCTACTCTTATATTTTTTGCCACGATGAGATAAAACCTGATTGATATTCAACACAGGTTCTATTTTCAAGCGTACCATCTGTAACCGTTCTGTTTTGAACACTAGCATTATGCTGACATTGCATTACTAAAATGAATGATTCTCTACACAAGAAGTCCCTGGGTTGTGACCTAGAAAAAACTGAATCTTCCTCAGCTTGTTTTGTTTCTGTTACTGAGAAAAAACAACAACAACAAAAACCGGGATTCTATTAATACCCACATTCTAAAATTTACCATGCTATTGCGGTATCTGTTTAAACATTCAAGTCTTCCAGAGATTAACGGAAGCTGTTGGGCAGACCTCTGCTATGGGGCACTGTACTGCAAAGTGTTTGGTATCCATGTCAAAATATCAAAGATAGAAAGAAGCTTGAAAAGTGGGCCATACATATCTCTTATTAATTTAACACTTATAAGTTGTGATACTGGTAGTTTCCAAATATTAGCATAGCTGAATATGGTTCCTCAACTATGAACCGCAAGAAAAGTACATGCTGCAAATAAGTAAAGACAGTTTAGCTCCCTGAACTGTACATTTTAACCAACTGACCCTCCAAAATCAAATTAGAACACTCCTATAGGCAAAGTAATTTTGCAACAATTGAAATTAAGTCTGATACTAATTTATATGTTTTTACGAATGTTTAAAACTTAAAATAGTTTCCTAGAGAAATTTTATATTCAATCATGTTTAATTTTCTTCAGGTTTTTATAATAGTGTGCTTCTTGGTAACTCGATGAAATGATTCAGTAAATCACATTTAGTGTATAAAATCAAATTCAGTTAACCTGAAATATTTCTTTCATATTTGGAATTACGAAGTTTTGCTAGTGCTCCTTTGTACTGAGTAACATAAAATCTCAAATGTACCAAAATAAATAAAAATAAGAGAATAGTAGTTACAAAGAATTAAATATTTTAAGTGTAGATAAGAGATTTTAAATAGAAAGACTACAGTAAAAGTAGATATCCACAGCTCTTCTGTAGTTAATGCTCCCAAACATAACACAATGAATTTAAAATACAGATACTCAATGATGGGAATTAAGGAGTGTACTTATCAAAATGAGCACCAGGTGATGTACGGAATTGTTGAATCATCGTATTATACACTAATTAGTGAAACTAATATAACACTGTGTGTTAACTAACTGGAATTAAATAGAAACTTAAAAAAATAAGTAAAATTAGATTAAACTAGATTTAATGAAAAAACAAAGTAAAATATATATACTAGAGAATTCCTAAGCACAACACAATAAACTTAAAATATATACAACTGCACACATGTACTATAACCAGATAAACATAACTTTTGAAATTCAATTTGCAAATCTTACAAGCATTAAAATATTGTAAATTTAAGGATTCATTAGCATACCTTTCAGTATCATATGCATTTAATCAAGTCAGTATAAATTCATTAAGAATTTATTTTATGTGCAAACACAGGCTAAGTGATAAAGAGAACTGAGGCAGTTAAAGTGAAAAGTAAATGAATGAATGAATGAATGAATGAATGATTAAAGTGGTTTGCATTATCCGAACCATACAATACTGCTGGAAAACAAAAGTAACATATACAAGAGATATTAGATGTAAGAGTATATGGCACTTCTGAGGGAGCAACATAAACATTTCAAAATATTGCCGATAACCCACAATATATCTTAAGAAGTGTCCTGGTCAGAAAGATTAAAAGCCACATTCATATTTAAAAACTTGAGATTACTTCTCTTGAATTTAAGTTACTATGCTTGTGCCCATGGCTTCCATCTGATATTTGACATTTCTTTCTTTCTTTCTCAATTTGAGCCTTTATCTGAACCACAAAAAGAACACACTAGCAGTCCTTCTTAGGAACTAAATTCCATGACAGAACAGAGAATCTAATTTCCTGTTGAGGTTTAGAAGCCAAGGGTATGATCAGTTATTTCCAAAGGTCAACTTTGAAAGGGTGTACTTTGAGTGACTTGGCCTGAAAGCAGGAACTTATCAGATTTCTCAATCTAATATACTCTTAAAAAGAAAATGGGAAAGTCAGTATCTCTCATTCTTACTAACTGGGTTGACTGTTTTCAAAATACTCTGGTCTCATATACACTGGATTGATACTGAGAAGGGGCAGCTATAATATTTTTATTTATAATGTTTTAAACATGATTAGATGCCAAGTCTTCAACATTATTTCTATTTCATCATGCTAACTTGCAAAATCAAGCTCATAATTAGAAAGACTAGTCATAAATTAAGATAAATTAGTTTGGCAGGGAGAGATACATTAGTGTATCATCAAATCAAGACAGAATCAAAGAAAGGGTAGGCAGTTGTGGCAAAGGTGGCAAAGGTTTGGACATATCCAGCTAAACTAGATTTTTAAATATCCTTTTTACTTAAAAACAAAAAATGTCATAGATGACCATAATCAGGAAACTTTCAATGGACATCTTCTGGTAAAAGCCAAATTACACAGGACTGATTAATAAGTGTGATGTGGCAAGTGGTGACAAAGAACATTGAAACTTTCCGATTTGAAGGAGATGATACATATTAAACAATGGTTTGATAAGGATATAATGTCAAAGGAGGGCTATCTGATTTTATTTTTAGGATACCACATTTATTTTTAGGACACCACAGACTTGGATATTATAGTATTGAATGAGCCCATGGAGAGGAAAAAAAAAAGAAAGAGGATTATTTATGGAAATAGGTTTATCAGTATTTGGAGACACTGACTTTGAAAAGGAGGAGGAAAATGATGTTCCTTAGTGGTGGTGTTGCAGCAAATCCTGAGAAGAATGGGAAAATGAGTTTGGAAATGCAGAATTTCTAATGATACCTTCCTGTAGAATTGTGCTCCTATTTACAGAAGATTTTTTCAGGAATTGGAATACCTGAAAAAAAATCAGAATTTTTAGGACTGATCCTGGGGTTGCTATTTGAGGACAGGAGAGGCAAGATAACAAAAATGTACTGACACTGATAGCTAATGGGAGAGAAATTAATGATCATAAAATACAAATTCAATAAAAGAGGCAATCTAGTCAGTTATCAGTGTTGAATAACAATAGCCAGAGTAGACATCCCTGTCTTGTTCCTGACCATAAAGGAAAAGCTCTCAGTTTTCCCCCACTGAGGATGGTGTTAGCTGTGGGTTTTTCATGTAAGGCCTTTATTATGTTGAGGTATGTTCCCTCTAAACCAACTTTGTGGAGGGTTTTTATCATAAATGGGTATTTACTTTGTCAAATGCTTTTTCTGCATCTATTGAATGGATTAGAAGAACAAATACTGTTAAAATGTCTATATTACCCAAAGCAATCTACACATTTAATGCAGTTGCTATCAAAATACTACTAACGTTTTCTCAGAGGTAGAAAAACAATCCTAAAATTTCTATGGACCCACAAAAGACCCAGAATAGCCAAAGCAAACTTGAAAAAGAAAAACAAAGTTGGAGTCCACAATTCTGGACTTTGAGTTATATTACAAACCTGTAATTATCAAAACAGTATGGTACTGGTGCAAAAATAGACACATAAATCAATGGAACAGAATAAAAAACTCAGAAATGAACCCACAAACTATATGGTCAATTAATCTTTGACAAAGAAAGAAAGAATATCCAATGGGAAAAAGACATTCTCTTCAACAACTAGTGGCGGGTAAAATGGGACAGCAACATGCAGAAGAATGAACTGGACTTTTTCCTTACACCAAACACAAAAATTTTAAAAAGTGAAATTAAAATATCATAAGGATAAAAAACCAAAGGAAATACAGTTGCCTCTTGAACAATGCAGGGGCTATAGGAATCAATATAGGAATCAATTTTTTGATTGATTCAAAAAAATCCATGAACAACTAATAATAGCCTACTATTGACCATATTAATACATGTTTGTATGTTATATGTCTTCTTACATTAAAATAATGTAGACAAATAAAAAGGTTATTATGAGAATCATAAAGAAAATACATTTATAGTACTGGACTGTGTTTTAAAAAAAAAATCCATGTACAAGTGAACCTATTCATTCACATCCATGTTATTTAAGGGTCAATTGTATATCCATACATTCACAGAGGAGCTATACTGAAAGAAATACTAGAAGTATGTCATCCAATGGAAGAATAATCATTCTAGATGCAAGACAGAATAAGGAGCACTGGCAAGATAAATATCTGAGAACTCTACTATATTTACACTAATTTAATAAAACAAAAACTTCATTCATGGATTAAAATTTAGTAGGATTAAAATACATGGTAACAATGACAGAAAAAAAAAAAGTGGGAGAGCATAAATGTAGCTCCAGTTTCTAAGGTCCTGGCATTGTTAGAGAAATGGTAAAAGCAATTCTTTATATTAGGATCTAATTTGTCAAATATGCATGCTATAATTGCTAAGATAACTTCTAAAAGAATAAAACAATGTATAATTAACAAGCTAACATGGAAGACAAAAATACATGATGTGTCTAAAAGAAATGATAAAATAAGAAGTAATTAGAAAAAAACAGAAAGAGGGGCGCCTGGGTGGCTCAGTGGGTTAAGGCCTCTGCCTTCGGCTCGGGTCATGGTCCCAGGGTCCTGGGATTGAGCTCCGCATCGGGCTCTCTGCTCAGCAGGGAGCCTGCTTCCCCCTCTCTCTCTGGCTGCCTCTCTGCCTACTTGTGATCTCTGTCAAATAAATAAATAAAATCTTTAAAAAAAAAAAAAACAGAAAGAAATGTGAAGATGGTAGATTCAAATCCAAATGTAAATTCTATTAAAGATAAGTGAATTGAATTCTCCAAGTAATAAGTTACTATGCCACAAAATTAAAATATAATATAGAAATACAATCATAGTGGGATTATATTTGACATTTTCTCTCAGTAACTGATAGAAAAATTATAGCAATAAACAGAAAGGATATTAAAAATTTGAACCATATGGTTAACCATTTTAACCAAAATGACTTATGCAGAACTTTGTATCAAGTAAGTGTAGAATGTATATCTCCTTTTCACGTGCAAGTGAACCACTGTATAAAATTATTCATATGTTGGTTCCTACAGCAAATAATTCATTAGTTTTTATTTACATTTTATCTAATCCAAATTTTACTTTTACAATAATCAGCAATTTTTTCAATTCATTGGGTAACTACTGAACTTCATAAACTTAAATCCATCCATTTATCCTGAAGTATTTGTCACTTGTGTATTTAGAAAACCAAAACCATTTCACCCAGTGTTATTGTTCTCTTAATAATCTTATTTGTTGATGGATACAGTTTTCCTGGGTAAGCTTCTATGGCTTTGTATGGAGATTTAGTGTGTGCTTCAGTAAAGAGGGATTAGCATGATCTGCCATTGGATTATTTCCAGTCTTCCCAATCTGACATATTTTTAGGCAAATGCCAGACCCATATTATAAGTGGACTAAATGAATCAGTGTTTTAAAGGTGTATTTTGTATTGCTTTGATTTGGTTGTAGAAACAACCACCTGTTAATATTTCAGTTACACCAAAATAAATCCCACTATTTCCTTATTTCATAAATGCCTCAACCAATAAAAAGTAGCTTCTGAATCTAACTGAAACAGTAAATTGTACATTCAGGTTATGGTTTAGGCAAGGACTGCTAGCAAAAATAGTCTGTCTATAAAAGCTGGTCATGAGGATGTAAATCAAAGTGGTAAGAGAAATAACTTGTCACCATAAAAATATAGAGTATTATAAACCTATTAAGTACTCATATGCTCATATTAAAATCACCCCTCCTTTTATGTCACCAGAAAAACTGATAATTCAATAATAATAACTATATTGACATAACTAATATATTGGGGTGATGTTGAAACAACTGACAACTTGATTTTCCAGAGTTGCAAGATTTGGAGAGTCTTGAATACATTCTCAATATTTATTTCCGTGATTATCTGTGGGGAAGGGGGTCTTAAGAATCTTAAAGGAATATTCCTTTCTTTGTGAAATATGAACACGTGCATTAATTATCTCAACTTCCCAACTGCAATTTCAATTCAATACCA
Source organism: Enhydra lutris kenyoni (assembly GCF_002288905.1). Classification (NCBI taxonomy): domain Eukaryota; kingdom Metazoa; phylum Chordata; class Mammalia; order Carnivora; family Mustelidae; genus Enhydra; species Enhydra lutris. Next base: position 28,341,154 of record NW_019154098.1, on the reverse strand, counting down.
GGTACTTTACTCATTACCTGGAATGCAATCAGACTCTTGTTAGAGAAACAGGTTCTGTCCTGGATCTCATGAGAAGTTCTCTACCATTATGGGTTTATCTGCTTTGACGGAGCAAGGCAAAATTTGAATCTTATGTGTAAGCTTGAACTTTTCTCAGAACCTGGACTAGCAACTGCAATTGTTTATTAAAGATTTTGACTATATGTGACTTCTAGTACTGGAGGGATGTGCAGAAGGAGGTATAAGATCTAATGCTTCTAACCCATTACTTTTGGTTACAGTAAATGTTTTCATTTGAGAATGAAGAAAATTATTCGTATGTGTTGATATTTTTACACATCTTGTTCAGGCATTCCATTTAATCAGGAAAATTAAGAACTCTCAAATTACATTATTATACCTGATACAAAATAATGCATTAGAAGCAAGTTTTCACCTTTTCAATTTCTACTATTCCACTAATGTTAACCATTTTTATTTCATCAGTATTATTCAATTCATACATATTATTTTAATCATGCTATAGGCATAATTATTTATCTCACAATTAATGTTATATTTTAAGCACCTATGCATAAAATTACTTGGTCACTGTACATGTTACATACTGTTCATGTGACTTGGTAGATAGTAGCAGGCCATGACCCTCTAGGTATTGATAGTAGCCAGAGAGAATTCAGAGGTGTGAAAATAATTCTTTCACTTGATCATTTTACTGATATTGATGGGAAAAATAGCAATAGGAAACTTCTTAAAGGGCACCTGGGTGACTCAGTTAAGTGTCTGCCTTCTACTCAGGTCCTGATCCCAGGGTCCTGGAATTGAGCCCCATGTCAGGCTCCCTCCTCTGCTCCTCTTCCCACTCATTCTCTCAATCTCTTTCTTTCTCACATAAATAAATAAAATCTTTAAAAACAACCTTCTTAAAGGATCAATGTTTAAGTTTACTTAAAAAATGAAAGATAAGAAGAGAACATTAAATATTAATACCACATTGTGCTACAATTTCATTTTTACTTTTTAAATTATTGTTTTGTTATTGAAAGGTAGTCAACATGACTACCTTTAGAAATAAAGAGTTTTTAAATCTAATTGATTACTTTTGTAATGACCAATTATAGGAAAACAGTAAATGAAACAACTAATTGCTTACATCATGCTATAGAAATTTACAGATAATCACATGGGGGAGAAACAGCATTCTAAAATGAATGGCAAAAATTATGAAAAGAAAGGCATCGGGACGCCTTGGTGGCCAGTCAGTTAAGCATCTGTCTTCAGCTGGGGTTGTGATCCAGGGTCCTGGGATTGAATCCCACATGGAGCTCCTTGCTCAGCAGGGAGCCTACTTCCCCCCCTCTGTCTGCTGCTTCCCCTGCCTGTGCTCTCTCTCTGACATAAATAAAAACTTTTAAACAATAAATAAATAAAGTCATCATTCTTTAAAAAAAAAAAATGCCCCTGCCCCAACTACTAATAAAATTTTCATTTATCTCTAAAGTATCAATTATCTAGTTATCACTATCTTAAAGTTTCCCAAAGGAGCTGTAATGGAGAGCATTTATCAATTCATTCAAGTTTGTTTCCTTGGGGCAAACAGCCACATGTTAAACACTGGTGTTTTATGCATCTGTGGTGTGGAGATTTTTCTTCCATAGGTTCCTTATCAAAATGAGTCCCCTGGAAAATTGCCCACAATTATCATCAAAATGAAATACTGTCTATTTTAATTCAATCATTTTTATTTCCTAAGAAACCCAGAATTAATTAGTTTTAGAATTATTTATTTTAAAAGGAAAAAATGTTTATGATCTTAACAAATTAATTTTCTGATTTAAAGACTATATAAGGTTAAGAATATGACAATAAATCATGGTGATTGAGAATTAGGGGCCATTCCCTTTCAAGACTGCTTTTTTGGATGACTTAACAGAGGTTTTGACTACTTCGGGGTCTAAGGATCCGAGATCTTTCTGACATATCGTAGTTTAATAGAGGGAAGTTCCTTTCTCTCATTTTCACAAGTAGCACCTCCTAATTAACTGAGCTCAATATTTCCCCTGAAGCAATCTTTACAAGGCAACAGAAGCATTAATGAATTTTATATAAAGATTTAAATTTCAGTGTTCGGGTGTTTTTTTCCTGAGATGCAACTCAGGAAATGGCTACTTAAAACCTTCTTTTAAAATATCAAAGAAAGCAGTATTTTTTGCGATCAAAGGAAATTTTATAATATTTTCAAAGGCTAACTTGCTAAAATCTGTTTTCTTCTTTTAAATTGCCCATGCCTTTGAGAAAAGCATGTTATAAGAAGGTTTCCAAAGGAAAAGGCAAAGGCTCATAATATGTATATACCTGGATATCAAGTATCTGGAAGTTCAGAACCCAAACTGAAACTTATATATGCAACTATAATGTCCTAAATTGCATATTTCTATTACTCTTATTGGTCTTGGTTTTCTTTACCCCTGTTTATCCTTCTTTGAACAAGGTTATCTATCTTTCTTTCTATCATCTACTTACCTACCTATGTAACTACATCTTTCTATCTCTCAAATCTATCATTCATCTAATTTTGCTTATACTTCTTATAACTTCAAATCAAAACCAAAATCCTCTAGGCTTAACTATGTAATAAAAAATTTATATAGACTTATCAAAATCTGTTCTAGTTATATGTATTTACAACATAATAATACACTGCCAAAATTCATTGAGGTTTATTATAATTACAAAGCTATGTCTTATCTCATTATACTCTTCAGAGTATGCTATATTCAGGATGCTGAAGACCAACTTTTGGTTTCACTAGGGATGATGATCTCTTGCAGATGAGTACTGATTTGTAAATATCACATAAAAATAGATGTAGCAGAATTTCCCAATTAATTGCAATCAACTTTGGAAGAGGATGATGATTACAGTTTAGTTTCTCAATTAAAACTACTTTAATATAAATTATGTTTCCTTTTCCACATTTAAATTAAGAAATTAACATAAACTAATATACTAATTGATATCAAGTCAAAGTCATTCAGATTCTTTTAGATAATCTATAATATTTGTTTTATTTGAACTGCTATTAATAAATATGGGAATGTGCATAAACTCTTAGAAACATGCTTGTTAAATGAATAATTATTGCTCCCAAAAGACTATACGTACTATACATAGTTGACAACGTTGATTTAATTAGATAATAAAAATATAATCTGAATTACAACTTTTATACATGGTACAATCAGAATATAATAGGGAAGTGGATTTTTTTTCAAAATAACTTATAAATACAAATATATTATGCAATCTTCATTTCGTTTGTCAGCATTCTTTTTTCCCCCCTCTTCCATCTTTTCTGGCTTCCTTTCTTCTTTCCTTCCTTTCTCCCTTCCTTCATTTTTTCTTTCCCTCCTTCCCTCCTCTTTCTCTTTCTCCTCCTTCTCTTCCCAGTCCTCCTCCTGCTCTTCCTCTTCGTCCTTGTTCTTGTTGTTCTTCTCCTCCTCTCCCTTCTCCTCCTCCTCATCCAACTCCCCCTCCTTCTCCTTCTCTTCTTCCTTCTTCTTCTTCTATCCTCCTCCTTTCTCTCTTTTTTTTTTTGAATTATTATATTCCAAAAACTCTTCTAGCTATGGTACTAAAACTGTGTGCGCCAAGACTAACCTCAAACTTACATAATAGCAGAATTATTTCAGAAACTGAGCAGTGCTACCATGAACATAAAATAAGTCAACATCACAACTATTACTGGAAAAAGAGAAGAGCTATATTAGCTTAATTGAGTTAAATGTTTGAAATTTTACTTCAATGAAGAAAGAAATACAAGAGTGCAATGATCCCAGGGTTATTGCTCTATATTCAGGGAAGGAATGTCCAGCACAAAACTGTCAGGACTGGAAAATTCCTGGCAGAACTGGGAGACTGAAATAAGAGTAGGCAGTGGGAAAGGGCATGCATAGTGGAAAATGAATTCAAAGAGGTAGTCTAGGGCTAAGTCAATGTTGAAATCACTTAGATGGCTCCTCAAGTATTTTATTTGTGCCTTTTATTTTCCTTTTCTTTTTTACTTTTCTAGTTGAGAGGGAATTCCATAACTTTTTTCCTGCTATTTCTATTAAGTTTTTTGTTGGTGCTATTATATTTTTAACAACGAAGATAATTTCTTGTTTCTTTTCTTTTTATAGTACATCCCTATTGTTTTACAGATGCAGCACCCTCACAAGTAGCCTGTTCCTCCTCAGGGTTCAAGTATCTAGCTGAAACACTATTTTCAAATTACTAAAATCATTTTTTTCTTGGCACGCTGTCAGCATCATTGTTAACTTTTAATTCAATGAGATTCGTTTTTATTTTTTTTAAGATTTTATTTATTTGAGAGAGAGAGAGAGAGAGAGAGCACAGGAGAGAGCAGAAACGGTGGGGGGAGGGGCAAAGGGAGATGGGGAAGCAGGCTGCCCACTGAGAAGGGAAATCACTTAGATTTCCCATTCTAGGACCCTGGGATCATGACCTGAGCCAAAGGCAGACACTTAACTGATTGAGCCACCCAGGTGCCCCGAGATTTATTTTTAATAATCTTCATTCTAACCTAGTTGATTTAAGACACATAATAAAACATACTTGTGTTGTACAGTTATGAATTTTGACAGATGCATAGAATTATGTATCTCCTGACACAGTTCCATATAAAATAGTTTCATCTCTCCAAAAATCTCACTCATGAAGTACTTTTGTAGGTAACTCCTCCTCTATTTTTTTCTCCAATTACTTTTTTAACCCCATATTTGTGTTCTACATTAGAATGTCATATAAATGTAATCATACATAGGTAGCTTTTGTGTCTGTTTTTGTACAATGGGAACATGCATTAAAGCTCATGTATTTTTTTTCCTTTAATTTCTGAGTAGTATCTCATTGCATGATTCTACTACAGATAATTTAAACTTTGGGTTCCCAGTTTTTGAGAATTACAGATAAAATGCCTAACTCTGATAGAGATTAGATGTTTCTTCTGTTCCTTTCACTCTTTTTCTCCCTTCTGGTAATCCAATTACACACACATTACACATCTTGCAATTATAACTGGATATTCCACTGGCTATATCCATTTTTGCTTATTGTCAACCTATACATTAGTTACCTTTAACATATTAATTATAACATTTTAAAGGCCTCATCTAAGACTGATTCTTATGATTACTTTATCTTTGAAAGCATATATTTCTTCTTGCTTTTTTGTATGCCTCATGATATACTGTCAAAGCTGGATATCTTATATAGGGCAATGAATACTAACATGAATAATTTTCTGTAAATGGGCACAAAATTCTTTGCAGTAGGCCTTTAGTTCAAACACTTGAGTAAATCAATTTAGGAGTTAAAATTCAAATGTTCTCAAAATAAAGGGAAAACTAAAGCAATTTAATTATCAATCCTTGAACACATTCAAACTTTTGGCTTTAAAAAAATTTTTGGCTTTAGTGATATTTGAAAGAAATGGGAAGTATATTCTCATATATATTATGTATATATTTATATATCTGATAGATATATAGATTTATATAGATAGTTTATTCAGACGTAAGTATATTTATATATAAAGTAGAATTTCTACTAGTGGACTTGTTGGAGATAAGAATGATTTTACAGGGGCACCTGGGTGGCTCAGTGGTTAAGCCTCTGCCTTCAGCTCAGGTCATGATCTCAGGGTTCTGGGATCGAGCCCCACATCGGGCCCTCTGCTCAGCAGTGAGCCTGCTTCCTCCTCTCTCTGCCTGCCTCTCTGCCTACTTGTGATCTCTCTCTGTCAAATAAATAAAATTTAAAAAAAAAAAAAAAAAAAAAAAAAAAAAAAGAATGATTTTACATAGATTGTTTGAACATAAAATGATTAATCTCTTCCATTTTATTAGAAGGATATCTACCCTGAGTTCTTGGGGGAAAAAAATCAACATTTTTCCCATTTTATTATAAATAAGGTATAGACATTTTTCTTTTGGATATTTTTTCATGATTTGAATCTCTGAATTCCAGATCAACTGTAACTAGATATATGGTTAATTTTATGGGGACTAGGAAAAATCTAAAGTCAATTTACGCTGGGTAAATCCTTTAGAAACTTGCTACTCAAAGTATGGTGTAAAGACCAGCAGCCTCAATATAACCTCGGTATTCATTAGAAATACAGAATATCGGGAGCCTGGGTGGCTCAGGTTATGATACCAGGGTCCTGGGATCAAGCCCCGCATGGGGCTCTGCTCAGCAGGGAGCCTATTTCCTCCTCTCTCTCTGTCTACTTCTCTGCCTACTTGTGATCTCCGTCTGTCAAATAAATAAATAAATAAATAAATAAGTAAAATCTTTAAAAAAAAAAAACAAATACAGAATATTGGATCCTTTTCCAGATCTACTGAGTCTGAGTAAGTGTCTTAATAAGTTCTTAGTAAGTGTATATGTGAACTGGCTCAAATGTTCACTGCTTTCAAGGACACATAAAATTTGGCCTGATGCTAATCACCTGCAGTGTCCGATCCCTTCAGGATGTTCAGGTTCTCATATGTCCATTTCCATTTAATGGAAATATGTTAAAAAAATTTTCAGTAGAACCCCTCTAGCATTCATATAATATTCTTACCAAGTAATAATTACAATTTCAGTATTACACTTGACCTTTCTACACTCACAATCCATGAGGGACTTCCTGGGCCCAAAATAATTCTGCTGTATTTAAACTTATTATCCTTTAAAACAGAGACACATAGGGCTCTGTTATGACACTACTATTTAAAAATAACCCCAGTTCATGTATCACACAATTACATAGAAAAGGATGAGAGGACTCTTTGTCACTCCTGGAGGCCAAATCTAAAAAACCAATCTCTCCTAGTGTGTTTGAATTGTTGAGATTCTAAAACTCTGTTACCTCTTCTCCAGACAATGCATTTATACATTATTTTGAATAAAATATTAGAAATTTTGTAACCATGTCCTCAACCCAAAGTGAAAGTCATATTTCACATTTACTTTTACTTTAAGTACAGAATAATACTATGTGTATTTATTCTAAGCATAGTTGTACTTTTTAGTCTATACAATTCAGCAAATAATGTCTAGATAAACTGATAACCTCTAATTATGTACTCTACAATATCATATAAAATTCTACAAGCCATAATTTCTAAGTTTCAACAACAGAAATTAATAGATTTTATATCATATTTTGGATCACCGAGAAAATATATTTTAATCTGAGAGGTTTAAGAACCCAAGGTTTATCATAGTTAAATAATACAAAAAAAGGATACACAATTAAGCTTACACTCCATTTATGGATATTTCTAAAATATGTGTCACTACAGAGTAACAGTGTAACCATTAGCAGAGCCATTTATTACATGATTTTAAATCTTGCTGTCATAGAAAGCCTAGAGGCATTCTTTTTTTCCTTATGTTTATTTGTCAGTTTTTGGATCTGTCCAAGGATAGGCAAAATTCATCACTTTTCTGTCCCAGAGTTATTTGGTGCTTGTGAACTATTATGTTATTGTTTCAGTTTAAGATAGATTCGCAATTCTTGCATTTTGCTTGAGACTATTGTTGAACCGAACCCCCAAATGCAAAGTAAAAGTCAGCAAAACCTGCCAAGTTTTCCCTAGCTTTGGATTGAAATAGATAAAGTCAGAAATATTCTAAACCAAAGTGGAAAAGTGAAAAATAGCCCAAGGACAGTAAAACTCTTAACTAAAAGAGTAGTTGGAGGCATCATCACAAAATTTGGGGCAACACTGAGTTATACACAGAGTACACAGAATATCAAATTCCCTAATACAAGAATTGAGTGTCACTGATTTTATGCTCTTCTATTTTCATGGCAGTGTTCAACAAATCTTTTTGCTTGTCACAAAGATGAGTCAAAATGAACTGCATGTGCTACAGAATACTTCTTCCTACTTGCTCTCAACTAACCAATATATTCTCTTCATAAACTTTTCTATTCTTAGCTCATTTTGAAAATGATGCATGACTTAGACAAATATTCTCAGACTTCTTACGTGAGAGGAAAGCAGTATTCCAAAATAGTTATTAAAAAGCTTATTACATGCCCTCTCTTTTAAATTAACACTAGCATAATACTGTAACAGAAATAATAAAAATAAACAGAAAAAAATGAAACTATGAAAAGCTATCTTCAGGTCAAGTCACTCCCACTTTTGATTTGACTCTCACATAAGAAAATGCTGAGTATTTTACCCCGAACTTTGTTATTTCATATTGAAGAATTAAAGTAATATATTATTGAGATAATGCAACGTTTTTCTCTATGTCTAAGGGCACTTGATAAATTGGAAGTGCTTTTTTTACACCATCTAAATGATGCATTTTAGATTTTTTTTAATTCATAAATTGATCACTCAGATGGCATTATTCTCCAATCCCAGAATTACAAATAGAGCTGTGGGGGTTTTTTTTGCAAGTCATTTCACAGGTTTTTGCTTCAGTTTCCTAATTTACAAAATGTGGTGTGTGTGTGTGTGTGTGTCTGTGTGTTTTTAATACCTCTAGAGACAGGAATTTAAATCATAATTGAGTTTGTGTTTCTGCTTAACCACTTATTATTTGAAATAAAGTAAGCATATCTTATAATTTTGTTGAACTCCTCTGTAAAATACAAATATTGATATTACATTATAATTATAAATATTGCATGAGATGACATATAGTATATTTAAGTCCTTGGATTATTATTGTTTACTTAAAAACATATTGGTCTTTTTCCTTCTGAATTTATTTATTTATTTATTTTCTTTAATAATTTCTTTTTTTTTTTAAGATTTTATTTATTTATTTGACAGAGAGAGATAGCGAGAAGGGAGCACAAGCATGGGGGAACTGGAGAGGGAGAAGCAGGCTCCCCACTGAGCAGGGACTCCGATGTGGGACTTGATCCCAGGACCCTGGGATCATGACCCAAGCAGAAGGCAGACACTTAACTGACTGAGCCACCCAGGCACCCCTTCCTTCTGAATTTAGACACTGCTTTTAAAATATTGACCATCCCTATAATTCTGATTCTGACATGCTTTTACAGCCTTTTGTGGAATACATGTTTTTATGTATAAACATAAATAAATACACACACACACACACACACACACACACACTACTAGAAATGGTCACTAATCAACCTCAGAAAACTTAACAGAAGTTTACTTTGGCACAGGCATGTGGTTGTGTGGAAGAGAACCCCATTTTCCAGTTAGCTAGTTGCCAGGCAACCTGACAAATTCTCCAAGAGTAAAATTATCAAACAATCATTCCTTGTCTTTCTTTAGCAGAAAATGAAGATTAAAGAAATTATATATACCATAAATTCTCCTTAATGCCAACACCTGTATAACACCCCAGAAAACAAAAGGAAGATTATTTTTGTAGGCAATAAAAGACACATTACAAAAATATTTTTTTCTTTCAAAACACTTGTACTTTGTCAGTCTTTTGTATATAGGTTATTTGTAATTTTCAAAGAAAATCTGGTAGATGTGTATTTTCTCCCCTACTTTAAAAGTAAGGAAATTAAAAGTAGGCAATTTCCAAACACTTCACAATCAGCAAGTGAAAGCTGCAATCCAAACCCACATTTTTATAAATTCCAAATCAAAATGATTGCCACCCTAAGATTTCAGGAGTATAGAAGACAACATGCCTAATTAGACTACAGAGGAACAAAAGATATTTCTTGGAAGAAATAAATGTTAATGAGAAAGGATTTCAGTAAGTAAAATATTAGTTTTTTTTTTTTTTTTTTTAACTGACTGAGCTAATAGGTGGCTGGGTAAAGAAATACAATTAGAACTGGGACCTGGAAGAAGCAGAAGGGAATACACAGAAGGGGAGAGAGGACTATAATGAGTTACATCTGATTTCCCTTTTAGTATCTTTCAGTCCAGTAAAATAATTATTTCCAAAGCATATGTATGTGAAAGTTCAGGCAGTCAGACATTTATCAGACATTACACCTCCCAAATACCCTACACTTATTAATACATTAGTATTACTAGTACCATCTGCATGAATATGAATGACATGAGTTGATGACTTATCAGTATAGAACCTGGTAAGATGGCCTTGTTAAAACAAAGTTTCCAAGATGATTTTTGTGAGGTAATGAAAAGGATTTCAAAATAATCTTTCAAAATCATCTGCTATTATTCAGGATAGAGTAGTAAAAAATTTCTGGCCACCAGAAAATTTAGAAATAGAAAAAAAAAATATATATATATATATTTTAAACAGCAATTTTCAGACATTGGACATCAAACAGTGCAAGGAAATCCACGACGGAGAGCAAGTCTACTAGTTAAGACCAATGCTTGTTTCAGTTTATTGCCTGGAAAGATTTCCAGGCACAGGGAAAAGAGGGAACCAAGGTGTAAGTCCAGTGGTCTTCCTGGGTTAAAGAGCCCAACCTTGGTCAAGGAGATGAAGGCAACTTGAGCCGCAGGGCATAGTAATGAAAAGGGGAAAGCTGCACAGAGAGAGATCTAAAAAGAAGTCACTCTGCAGAAGTTACTCTGTTCCTATCTAAAAACCTTAGGAGTAACTCTCAAGAAGACCAAACTACTTTCCAATAACTACATCTCATAGTAAAGATCAAGAACATGAATAGGAATATAAAAATCATCCACTGCTTAGCAAGGTAAAATATTCAATGTGGGGATCACATTTTTAAAAAATTACTAAGAATGTAAAAAAGGAAAATACAATATATAATAAAGAGAATTGAAACTATAGAATAGGCCAAAAATAATAGAGCTGTTATAACAGTAGATAACAGGTTTTATTTTGTTTTGTTTTCTAAGTACCTGACCAACCAACCATACCCTTAGCCATTGTCAAAGATTTAGGATTAAATACCTGCATTAGTTTCCCAATTGGTGTTTACATAGATTACCTGAAATGTAATGGCTTAAAGCAATACAGATTTATTATCTGATTTTTTTCTGGATGTTGGAAATCTGAAATGAGTCTTAATGGGGCTAAAGTCAGGATGTCAACAGCACTGTTTTTCTTCTGGAAGCTTTAGGGGGAAATTCCTTTTTTTTTTTTAAATTTTTTAAATTTTTTAAAACTTTCCAGCTCTTAGAGGCTACTTGTGGTCCATTCCTCCCTCTTCATATCTACCTTTGTAGCAGCATCTCCTCTCCTCTCTGACCTGCTTCCTGCCTATGCGGCTCTTTGTGATGACACTTGACTCTCCTGAAAAGTCCACCAAATTAATTTCCCCATCTTGAGAGCCTTAATTTCATCACATCTGCAAAGTCCCTTTTGCCATTTAAGGTAACATATTCACAAGTTTCCAAGATTAGCATGTGGACATCCTTGAGGGGCATTATTCTGTCAACTGCAGTAACCCTTCTTCCAGGCAAAGTGGTCATTTCGATGTCACTGACAAAGTTCTTCCCACTGGAAAGATTTTATGTTACTCTTCTGTGTTTCAGTGCCACTGCAGAGAGCAGCTGAAATGCCCGTTTACAAATGGTGCCAACACCACTTATAAAAGAGGGTGAATTGTTTTCCCTCCTGTGATCACCAGTCTTGGGGAACTCTTCATTAGGCAATATGCATGTATAGAAGCTGAGGTGGTGACCCAAGAAGAGGTTGTGTCACGAGAGTCTGAACCTGCTCACACAACTTATTTATTTCTTTCCGAAGTATTCTAACCTGATTATTTATCTATCCATGCATCCATGCATGCATCCATCCATCCATCTATCTGTCATCTATCCATCTATCTATTATTTTAAAGAGGATTCATGTTACACATGATTAGTGCTATGGCTCAGTACACCATGATGACAGCCCAGGTTTTAGGTTCACTTGTGTCCCATTATCAAGCATGCCATTTTAGAAGGCCACAGTACCAAACAATGAGTTTATTCCCAAAAGAAAACATTAATCCATAGAGTATATAAAGTTGCCTCAAAATTCTAAGGCTTTCTGCTGTGATTCTACAAGGTGGGTTCTCCTATGTCTCTGTATAGCATCCTTATTTATCATGGACATATTGAGACATATTGAGTTGTTATGTCCTAAGGTCTGTGTGAACTGCTGTATGGGCATCATTCAGAGAGAGACTCCTTTAGTTCAGAGCCCCTCTCATTTTTAGCAGCCTGACATGTTACTCAGAAAATAGGACAAGGGGAGATGGAGAGGAGAACGGAGTTGAGGGAAATTGGAAGGGGAGGTGAACCATGAGAGACTATGGACTCTGAAAAACAATTTGAGGGTTTTGAAGGGGCAGAGGGTGGGAGGTTGGGGGAACCAGGTGGTGGGTATTAGAGAGGGCACGGATTGCATGGAGCACTGGGTGTGGTGCAAAAACAATGAATACTGTTACGCTGAAAAGAAATTAAAAAAAAAAAAGAAAGAAAGAAAATGGGTCAGAGCTGCACACCCAGCCATGACATACGCTGGATTCAAAATTCAAAGAGACCCAAAACATGCACAGAGAGTTACTTGGGTGATTTTAAAAGTAAGATAGACTGTATTACAAAGGAAAATTGCTCTATGGAAATAGATTGTTTTCTTTCTCTCTAATTTAAATTTGTCTTTAAAAACAACATATAAGGGGCGTCTGGGTGGCTCAGTGGGTTAAGCCTCTGCCTTCGGCTCAGGTCATGATCTCAGGGTCCTGGGATCAAGTCCTGCATCGGGCTCTCTGCTTGGCAGGGAGCCTGCTTTCTCCTCTCTCTCTCTGCCTGCCTATCTACCTACTTGTGATCTCTCTCTGTCAAATAAATAAATAAAATCTTTAAAAAAATATAAGAAAATTTTAATTATGTTTCATTGATGTATAGATAATATATATTCTAAACCAATAAGAGCAAGTAGTGCAACATTTTCAAAAAACGTTCTGTTTATAGTGCTATTCTTAAGCTCAATCCCATAGCAACATGATTAAAAAGGGCAACACCGGGTGGTGGTACAATTATTGGCTGAGCTGAAAAGTCACAGTGGGTGTTAGAACTCACTGTATAACAAGTGTTTGAGGGCTCACTGTTAGGCACTATAACATTCAGATGTCTGAGAAAGCTTAGTACAGTGGGTTATAATAAGGATTAAATAGAAAAGCACTTGTGCATCTAACTTTAGTATTCCACAAGTACAGGCGACCCTTAGATCTTTAGATAATCTTCTTGATAATATATTCTTTGGATACAAGGAGAATTGAACAAAGCATGACTGAACGTATTGGGCACAATAAGTTTGCTTCAGTTCTGAGAAAGGGGAAAATTATGTATAGCTTCTCGTAGCCATAAAACATTGGCAAGCATAGTTATTAGGCATTAGTAGATGGTGGGTCATAGCTAGGCCTGCCACATGCCTAAGGATGCATTGGAATAGTAGGCTGAGAAACAAAGAAAGAATTAATAGGTGGTCTGTAATCCATCATTTATATCGTAAGGATGTGGAGGAGAGAGGAAGAAGAAAACATAAAAGATCTAGTCTCATCAAATTTCTTGATAACAATTATGACAAAAATATAGAGTCTTTACTGATCACATGCTTTTAGCAGGATGTACCTTGTCTGTATGTAATTGCTTATGATAAAGAAACCTAAAATTTATGGATTTATGGGAGAGGACCTGCTGCAAAATTTCAATGTCAATTATGTAATTATAAGAGGTGAGAACTGAAAGTTTTTTTAATAACTGAAATAGCTTACTTTGTGTTAAGTGATGGTGTTGACCTGCATCCCTTAGAGATGTCATGTTGAAGGGTACCTACTCTATCCTAATTAGATGAAAACAATGGGACAAGTTATTCTAGCTCCTTTCATGCAGGGTTCCTCACTCCATTTCAGCTGTATTTTATAAGTTAGGGAGGCATGGGCATCTAGCTTTACATATTTATTCATATCATCTTCTTATGTATCTAAAACATGTCCTTTTAGTATGCTGGTTTAGAAGTAAATTAAAGTGGAAAAAATTAATGTATCTAAGAGGCCATTTATCAATCTTTGTACCTAGTACAGATTCAACCTGGTACAGATCTGGCTTTCTCATTTGATTGAAAAGATAACCTCTCAGAAATGGGAAGGATGAGAGAGATAAAAGTGAACACCATCCTATTCCCCATGCACACATACATACTCCAAGTTTACACAAGGTCTGGTGGAAGTCCTGACCCTGTGAATTCTTGATCTGTGGGGCTCATTTGTACCCATTTTTTAATATTCTAGAGAGGTGCTTGTTAAATTTTAATGTGCATGTGAATCATATCGATATCTTATTAAATATAGATTCTGTCTTATTTAGTCTGGGGCAGGGCCAGATATTGACTAACAATGCTGATTCATGGCCACACTGTGAGTATCAAAGATCTAGGACATTCTTGGGGTGGACTCTTAGAATGGAAGGTCCAATATCACTATATGAGAGTCCTAATGGTAGTGACAGCATAAGTAAATTTTGATAAGGTTTTTTGAGGATATATGGGATTTTGGAGACAAGGACCAGACAGAATTGAGGTGTGAGATAGCAAAAAAGTGGTATTCACTTCCAGTGAATACACTCTTAGAACACACTCTAAGTTCTAGCATCTGTAATTAAACTCATTAAAAATGACATTTAAATTGTATAATTCAATTGTAATTTATACCTCAAAATACATTATAATTTTTTATAATGGAGAGGGAGAGAGAGAGAGAGAGAAACAGAGTCCCTGCTGAGTGGGGAGCCTGATATGACATGAGGCTCGATTCCAGGACCCTGAGGTCCTGACTTGAACGGAAATCAAGAGTCAGATGCTTAACAATTGAGCCACCCAGGCACCCCAAAATACGATATAATTTTTTAAAGAAATCTACATCTCATGTGATTAAAGAAAATGAGAAGGTTCTAGTTTAACCATGGGAAAGGCTAACTCCTTGCCAACCGTAGGGGCTCCAAGCAAGCAGGCAAGCAAAAATAGAGCCTATAACAGACCCACTGCTGTCTCCTAGGGCTGGGCCACTGAAAAGCTTGCTGTTGATAGGCAAAGTCCTGAGGGGACTCGCAATGTATTTACTGGTGCTGAGCAAACTTATGCTATAGACCAAGAGAAATATTTGGGCCCCCACTGTTGTGCTTGTTACTGCCAGATGGGAAATGTGTGACTAACAGCAAAGTAATGGGCTGAATAGATCACAGCCCAATGCCCCACACTACAGGGACAATTCAAGTGTATTCAGTAGCTTAGGCCTTGAGCATACTTATGGGTCATCAAGTGACATCTCTACCACATCAAATATTCTTGAAACCCTGAAAATCCTGGACTTGTTTCTCTTAGTCTGCTGAATAGCTTTTCTGATTTTCCCAAGCTTCACAAATCTCCAGACTAAATACAAAAGGAGAGCTAGTAGTAGATGTGACAAATCTGTGCGTATTCTGGATTATGTGGCCCAGAATAGACCTCTTGAAGGATTGCCTGCAGAAGTAAATGACAGATTTATGCTTCTCCATTTCTTTTTGAGGAACTCTGAAAACCTAGATTTGAAAGCTTTAGTTCTGGAATATAAATTTGTTAGAGGCTGAGTTTCAACAGAAAACTAGTGGCTTACTTTAAGCATAGTAAATACAGACCCACAAAAGTTGTTGGAAAGTACTAAGAAAGGTAGCCATTGAAATAAGTTAGATGTGACTGACAATGGAAATTATCCATAATGTCTTGTCATATTCTGATTACTGTCACTATGAGTTTGGCATAGTTCTGGGATAAAGATAAATGGCACTGAAAGCCCAAGAGGCCCTGAAACTGGGTGATGGGGAATAATTAGTAGAGGACATGGGTATTGCCAGTTTGCCACACTGTCGGGCAGAGAGAGAGGTATTTGAGAAGGATCTGGGAAATGCATCAGTAGAGAGAAGAGGCAACCAATGTAATTTATATCCTTATAATGAATCGACTATAAGAAGATATAATTCCTTTGTAACCTTCAACAGATACTTCCAAAGAGGAAACTAGATTTTATACGTTTGTAGATGACTCCAACAGTAAGCCAAGTTACGAAACTGAAGTCAGACCATTTATATATCACTTCATCATCAGAATGCAGCTTCTGTGTTACCTTCCTTGGATACAATTTATAAGCCAGAGGTTTTATCTTCAATATGTCTGAGATAACGTTAAGAATACCTCGCTTTCTTAAGTTCACCAAGGCCATTGCAAGTAGCATGTCCAATTCATGAACTTTAGAATTACCCATAAACAACAAGAGAGATATGGACATATTGAACTGGTGAACACTGATAAAAAAAAATTTGTGGACTATAAAAGCCAGGTACTTTTCTTTAGTTCCCAAGGAGAGCATGGAATTTGTGTAAAGAGGACATAAAAATCTATACCTATAATATTTTAATCTTTAAAGAATTGCCAGATATAAGCCCTATCTCAGGAACAAAAACACAGTAAGGCTAAAGGTAGGAGTGTAGTGTAAGAACAACAGTGCATAGCTGGAGACATGAAATTTTCTATTTTTTTCTTTTCTTTTTTGAAAAATTAAGACATGCTATGAGAATAGGCAAATATGGCATATACTACTCTTCAGAATGATAGAAAAAAATTGCTTATAAAGACACAAGTATGAGAATGGCTTTTTCACACTTTACAAATCAAAACCAAAGAAATAAAGGGAAATAGGCTTTACACTACTGACAGTGTAATGATTTTTTTTCTTTGAAAGTGCTACAGTGTGAAAGTAGATGTGGCAATCTATAAAGTGGAACATGAAGAATACCTGATTACAACTTTCTGAGCACAAGGTGATGTAATGGTTGACACTTAAGATGATAATTTTAAGACTATTCAAATATTTGTTTCTTTATTTTACAAAATAATCAGATAGTGTTATGGAAGGGAATGTATACATGGTGAAAATATGCCTATATTCTTAATTATGCCACCAAGAATGCAATATTAGACTGTTACTCGGTACTTATTTAACAAACAAATGTGGAAGAAATAGGTAGTAAATGATGTGCTAGCTTTAGCGAAATAGTTGGTAGCAAGTAGAAGGTTAGTAATAGTGCAAGACTCCGTACTCAGCACAATCATGGAGTCTGCTTGAGATTTCTCCCCTTCCCTCCCTACCTCCCTGCTCCTTCCCTGACTTGCGCTCTCTGTCTCTAAAATAAATAAATCTTTAAAAATGTGAATTTGATACCAAGAACCATAAGACACCTGGGAATAAACCTAACCAAAGAGGTAAAGATCTGTACTCGAGGAACTACAGAACACTCATGAAAGAAATTGAAGAAAACACAAAAAAGATGGAAGACCATTCCATGCTCATGAGTCAGAAGAATAAACACTGATAAAATGTCTATACTGCCTAGAGCAATCTACACTTTCAATGCCACTCTGATCAAAATTCCACCAGCATTTTTCAAAGAGCTGGAGCAAACAATCCTAAAATTTGTATGGAACCAGAAAACACCCCAAATTGCTAAGGAAATGCAAAAGAAAAAAAAAAAAAACACTGGGGTGGGGGGCATCATGTTACCTGATTTCAAGCTTTACTACAAAGCTGTGATCACCAAGACAGCATGGTACTGGCACAAAAACAGGCACATAGACCAGTGGAACAGAGTAGAGAGCCCAGATATGGACCCTCAACTTTATGGTCAAATAATCTTCAATAAAGCAGGAAAAATTATACAGTGGAAAAAAACTAATGATGTACTGTATGGTGACTAACATAACACAATAATTTAAAAAATGCTGTAATAGCAAAAAGAAAAGAAAAGACAATTCTCTTCACACAATAGAATACTGCTGAGTGAAATAAGTCAAGCAGAGAGAGTCAATTATCATATGGTTTCACTTATTTGAGGAGCATAAAGTATAACATGGAGGACATGGGGAGATGGGAGAGGAAAAGGGAGTTGGGGAAAATCAGAGAGGGAGATGAGCCATGAGAGACTGGGCACTCAGAGAAACAAACTGAGGGTTTTGGAAGGTAGGGGAATGGGAGGTTGGGTGAGCCTGGTTGGGGATATTGTGGAGGGTACATATTGCATGGAGCACTGGGTGTGGTGCATAAACAATGAATTTTGGGACACTGAAAATAAATTTAAAAAAATAAAAATTTACCAAAAAAGAAAGAAAGAGGGCAAACAAGCGACTAAGCCACCTGGAATCACTGCACTCCAATTTCAAGCTAGATTACAAAGCTGTTGTCATCAAAACAGTATGGTACTGGCATAAAAACAAACACACATGGAACACAACAGAAAGCTTGGAAACTGATAATCCTAGTACTTTTGGCAAAGTTTATTCATTCACATATTAAAAGTATATTTAAACTTGGCTCTGATAGAATAATTAACTCTGAATGGGAATTTATAATATTGATACCCTGTTCCAACGTTTGTTAACAATAAATGCATTTTTTACACACACACACACAAAATGTGAATTTGAGAAAAACAATGATCAACAGTATAAGATAGCCATTGCCTTATTTACTAAATTGGTCATAAACATCCTTTATAAAAACTTTTGAGAAGTCAAGGTATATGAAAATCTAAATCATGGCTTTTTTTTCATTTCAGTAAAATATTATTTTTGTGTAATGTGGTATTATTTCAAAAGTAGACTAAAATACTACATGTTCCATTCTTTATATGTTCCACACTCATTACATTTCCTATTAAGAAGGGCACTAAAGTTTTCTCTTTAACCAGAAGTATAATACATGTATGAGTTGTATTGTTTTTATAACATATGCTTAATTTACTTCTTTTCACAATTTAAGAACAACCTATGACGGTTATTTGTAAGCATGTATATGAGGCAGAAAAACACATTTTATTTATTTTTTTTTTTAAAGATTTTATTTATTTATTTATTTGACAGAGAGAGATCACAAGTAGGCAGAGAGGCAGGCAGAGAGAGAGAGAGAGAGAGAGAGGGAAGCAGGCTCCCCGCTGAGCAGAGAGCCCGATGCGGGACTCGATCCCAGGACCCTGAGATCATGACCTGAGCCGAAGGCAGCAGCTTAACCCACTGAGCCACCCAGGCTCCCAGAAAAACACATTTTAAAGAAAAAAAAAAAAAACCATTTAAATCCCCATCCCCACCTTCCTTCTCATTTACTTATTAGATCAACAGTCTGGCAACTATACTTCTTCATATTTCTCTCTGCTCACGCACACATATATTAGCTAACATAAGTGCATACAGAATTTATTTTTACATAAAAGATATCATACTACTTACAGTAATCTGTGAGTCATTATATAATACTATATATTTACATTTCTAGTAACATAAATATAGCAGACATATTTTCAGTGAACACACAAGTGTACTTTTACAGTGAGATTTTAAAAATACGGTGATGGCTTTAAAGCAATTATTTTATATGTGTGTATATCTCCTATTTCAAGCAGCTCACTCCACCTCCACCCTATCACATCAGATAAAGCACATCATTTTATTTTATTTATTTTTTTTTTTAGATTTTTTTTTAAAATTTATTTATTTGACAGAGAGAGAGAGATCACAAGTAGGCAGAGAGTCAGGGGGAAGCAGGCTCCCTGCTGAGCAGAGAGCCCGATGCGGGGCTCGATCCCAGAACCCCGAGACCATGACCTGAGCCGAAGGCAGCGGCCCAATCCACTGAGCCACCCAGGCGCCCCAAGCACATCATTTTATTCAGTGTATATCTTCCAGTATTTTTATACGTGTTCTTATAACCATATACATATTATGTCATTCTTAGAAATTAATATACACTTTTAATAAAATTAATAGTTTAAAAAAGATATCTTTGGGTCAAGAGCCTAGTAAAACAAAACCAAATGGAAGTTTTATTTATATATACTTTTTCTTGGTGTTTGATAATTCCTCAGTGGCAAGATGTACATCTATTACTTGTAAAATTGAATATGAGCAAAATAATGTGTTCTATTTTAACAATACAGATTTGATATAAAACTTATCATAAGAAGTGATGACAATAATGCTATGTTAGAAAAAGGTTTAGACTATTTTTTTTTTTGTAAAAGTTAGTATGTGCTCATCCAATAATTACTGATGCCTAAACTGCCCTAAGAATTGTTTGATGGATCATCCAAAGTTTGTATTATTTTCTCTTTTTTACCCTGTCAACATTGTCTTCCTGGAATTTATTATTCTTGACATGTGGCAAATAAAGTAATTCTGTTTTAGGAGAAGGAGTTGGAATCTCTACCTGACATACTCTTATACCTCAGTGTGACTGCTGTTTGTCTATATGCTTCAATGCCAGCTTTGTATCTTTTTTATTGAGTAAACTGGAAGTGGGAATATACTGCACTCTGAATCTTTAAATCAATTTCCAACTTCCATTCAGTTCATACTGAATTAGTTTCCTATAGCTTATACTACAGTACACTACATAATATGGTCCCTAACTCTCTCTAGCTGTCACTTTGTGATATGAGAATGTGTGAGTGTGTGAGTGTGTTTAGGTTTGTCGACTGCTCATTCTGCAGGAATTTACAATCCATAAGAAGAGGGGCTCTATCTGCTTTTATTCCTTGCTGTGTCTCCAGTACTTAGAACACTGCCTGATGCTGAATAGACGGCCCATATATTTCTATTGAATGGATAAACTGTGTTGTTTCAAGAATCCAAAATGTTTGAAAAGACTAAGAACGATGGCAAGGTTGGGCTACTTGGCATAATATGTTGAAGGCAAACTGTTAGCAAGAACAATTTTGTTTGTGATAAGATCTAGCTCAAAATTACTTAATATTTCTTTAGTCTAATCTTAAATATATTGCAATAATCCTAACTTTAGGATAGTAAATGATAGCACACCTTTAACAGAAAACTGTTTTTTATTATCTACTTTGGCTTTTACTTGAGCAAAGTTTATGGAATTTGTGGGCACAAAGTATATTGATCTTACTGTCTTCTTTCCTCAAAGTCTTTGAGCATGAGAGGATGGTGCCTACTACTCAAATCCTGGAAGGAAAGGAATGGGGAAAAAATAGCCAATATGTCATTCCAAGTGACTCAACATTCTTTTCAACTCAAATCCAAGCTTTTTTTCTATGCTTATAAATTACCTAAGCTACAATACATAAGGATTTCCCTTAGCCGGTTCTATTCAGACTTCAGGATTAACTGAAGATTAAAAAACCCAGTATTGCTGTTGTGGCTCTGTCTGCATTTATATGCAAGTTTAAAACAAATTATTCTATGCTAGAGAAACCATAAATTTACTATGAAATAAAGGTGTTCTTTTTTTTTTTTTTTTTTTTTTTTTTTAAAGATAATGATTCTATTGATTCTATCTTAACAGGAGCTCTTTAGGTAAGTTTACAATTGCTTTATTCACTTTCACTTCCACAAGTCTCATCAGAGCCAAGTGTAAGGAAACAAAACCACTTTCACCAAACTGGTTAGAATAAAATATTTTCATTATTGCCCATAAAATAGTGTAAAAGTAAAATAAACAAATGAAAGGCATTATCTTGCTTATGAAAAATTTTGACTTTGGGATGTATGTGTTTTCCTGTTAGCTAAACAGCAGTAAATGGCTCGCCCTGCTCCTGAGCCCATCAAAATGCCCACAAATGAACCTGAGTATGTTAACAAAGGGCACAATTACAATGACACTGCTCACTGGGAAAACTAATCAGACTGTGAAACCTTACAGATCGATTTCTTCCTAACAGATGACATATTTTTAAGAAATAATTTTTAACATATGATCTTTGAAAAAGATTAAGATATTAAAGAAAATACCAAGTGGTGGAAAGAATTTAGTCACTCTGATTACTTCTTCCTCAGAGAAAATATCTCTGGAAGTCTAATTTTTACTTACCTGCTTACAGTAGAGAAGATGTACAGGAAGGCTTGTATTACTCAATTAGTTTATTTAATCTAATAAATTGGTTTATAGACAATCACTTTATAAAGGTAACTATAGATGGAAACATAAATGGGAGAATTTACAGCATAAAGAAATTTTAGTTATCTATAGTCCTGCCATTTAAACAAAGCACTGTGGTAGGGCATGTTCAGGTGTAGACATTTTCTGTACATCTAATGATTCCATAAAAAAGAAAATGCTGAATTAGGTAGGGTTGATGCAGTCAAAATTTTCTTATATGGCAATGGGGTGAAACCCTGAATATGGAAATGTTTACCTGCATACCCAACATTACAAGTATTTACACTATAAATAATATTCATCAAACCAGAATCAAAAGTATTGAGAAGAAAAACGGTAGCATGGAGAGGTAACTGAATGAAAGGAGATTTAGAATTAAAATTCTAATTAAGAAAATAAGAAATAGTCAAGAATGCAACACATCCATGAATCAAGAAAGAACTTCCAAAGAAAAAATAAACACTATTAAAGAAACTTATCTATGACTGTCAGAATAAAATCCAATAGGAATTTTTGTAGAAAAAGTTAAATCTACAGTATGTGTATTAAAAAAAAAAAAATCAAACTCTCTCTCTTCACAGATGACATGATACTTTATATGGAAAACCCAAAAGACTCCACCCCCAAACTACTAGAACTCATACAGCAATTCAGTAATGTGGCAGGATACAAAGTCAATGTACAGAAATCAGTGGCTTTCTTATACACTAACAATGAAAATACAGAAAGGGAAATTAGAGAACCAATTCCATTTACTATAGCACCAAGAACCATAAGATACCTGGGAATAAACCTAACCAAAGAGGTAAAGGATCTGTACTCAAGGAACTACAGAACACTCATGAAAGAAATTGAAGAAGACACAAAAAGATGGAAGACCATTCCATGCTCTTGGATCAGAAGAATAAACATTGTTAAAATATCTATACTGCCTAGAGCAATCTATACTTTTAATGCCATTCCGATCAAAATTCCACCAGTATTTTTCAAAGAGCTGGAGCAAATAATCCTAAAATTTGTATGGAATCAGAAGAGACCCCGAATCGCTAAAGAAATGTTGAAAAACAAAAATAAAACTGGGGGCATCACGTTACCTGATTTCAAGCTTCACTACAAAGCTGTGATCACCGAGACAGCATGGTACTGGCATTAAAAACAGACACATAGACCTGTGGAACAGAGTAGAGAGCCCAGATATGGACCCTCAACTCTATGGGCAAATAATCTTCGACAAAGCAGGAAAAAATATACAGTGGAAAAAAGACAGTCTCTTCAATAAATGGTTCTGGGAAAATTGGACAGCTATATGTAGAAGAATGAAACTTGACCATTCTCTTACACCGTACACAAAGATAAACTCAAAATGGATAAAAGACCTCAACGTGAGACAGGAATCCATCAGAATCCTAGAGGAGAACATAGGCAGTAACCTCTTTGATATAAGCCACAGCAACTTCTTTCAAGATATGTCTCCAAAGGCAAAGGAAACAAAAGCGAAAATGAACTTCTGGGTCTTCATCAAGATCAAAAGCTTCTGCACAGCAAAGGAAACAGTCAACAAAACAAAGAGGCAACCCACGGAATGGGAGAAGATATTTGCAAATGATAGTACAGACAAAAGGTTGATATCCAAGATCTATAAAGAACTTCTCAAACTCAACACACACAAAACAGATAATCATATCAAAAATGGGCAGAAGATATGAACAGACACTTCTCCAATGAAGGCATACAAATGGCTATCAGACACATGAAAAAATGTTCACCATCACTAGCCATCAGGGAGATTCAAATTAAAACCACATTGAGATACCACCTTACACCACTTAGAATGGCCAAAATTAGCAAGACAGGAAACAACGTGTGTTGGAGAGGATGTGGAGAAAGGGGAACCCTCTTATGCTGTTGGTGAGAATGCAAGTTGGTGTAGCCACTTTGGAGAACAGTGTGGAGATTCCTTAAGAAATTAAAAATAGAGCTTCCCTATGACCCTGCAATTGCACTACTGGGTATTTACCCCAAAGATACAGATGTAGTGAAAAGAAGGGCCATCTGTACCCCAATGTTTATAGCAGCAATGGCCACGGTCGCCAAACTGTTGAAAGAACCAAGATGCCCTTCAACAGATGAATGGATAAGGAAGATGTGGTCCATATACACTATGGGGTATTATGCCTCCATCAGAAAGGATGAATACCCAACTTTTGTAGCAACATGGACAGGACTGGAAGAGATTATGCTGAGTGAAATAAGTCAAGCAGAGAGAGTCAATTATCATATGGTTTCACTTATTTGCGGAGCATAACAAATAACATGGAGGACATGGGGAGATGGAGAGGAGAAGGGAGTTGAGGGAAATTGGAGGGGGAGATGAACCATGAGAGACTATGGACTCTGAAAAACAACCTGAAGGTTTTGAAGGGGCAGGAGGTGGGAGGTTGGGGGAGCCAGGTGCTGTGTATTATGGAGGGCAGGAATTGCATGGAGCACTGGGTGTGGTGCAAAAACAATGAATTCTGTTATGCTAAAAAAAAAATTTTAAAAAATCAAAAGTCAAAGAATATGACTAAAATAAATTGGAGAAAAATTCAAATGGTCCAAGATTCTATTGGTATGATGAAGAAAACATATGGAATTCCTCCAGTTCTTTCTCAAGTATATCTTCCCCCTCCAACTTTTTCTTCTCTGCTTTTCCATATTTATATTCTAAGTGGTGTGCTTACTTTAAGCTTCTGTCCCTATAACCTATTATAATCTATTATACACATAACATGGACTCATATCTTATTTTTATGTTGCCCTGGTTGATTCATTTCAACATATCTTCATTACACATAGAACAGAATCTGTGGTTTTCCAACCTTAGTTTTTGTCATCAGTGTTCAGTTCATTTACACTGAGTTACTTTCAGTTCTTCAAACATACAAAGTCCTCTTTTACCTTGGGGTTTTAACCCCAAGGTAGAAGATAAAATACACATATGTTTGTGTCTCCTCATATGATTGGCTCTTCATCTTTCATATCTATGTTTGAATTTTACTTCCTCAGAGATGTCTTAATAAAAGATGTTTCCTTGCTATTGTCTTTCATTGTGCTCATCCATTCTTGATGGCTATGTAAAATGGTATAGTCACATTGTAAAATTCCTTGGCAGTTTCTTGTATAATTAAAATATACTTATCTGATGACTTAGTAATTTTTCTCCTGTTCTCCTCTAATATTTAGCATGTGCAATTTCCTCAGTTTAAAACTGCATGGTCATAAGATAGGTATATATTTAACTTAATAAAAATGTCAGGGTCTGTGTCCCCAAATTGTTGAATAATCCCATAGTACACACAGCAACATAGTAAGACTTCCAGTTTCTCCATATTCTTAACTATAGTTAGCAATCAGACCTTTTAATTTTCCTCATTCAAAAGGGTGTGAAGTGATAGTTTTCAGGTACATTTCCATGTTTACTAGTAATAGTGAAACCTTTTCATATGCATATTGGCCATTTATTTTCCTTAAAGATTATTGTCTTTGCCATTGGAATGTTCTTATTATTGTTATAGAAATTCTTATCTGGATTAAATTCCTTGCTAATACATATCATTCTAAGTTTTTTAAAAGACGTATTTATTTATGGTAGATAGAGAGCACACAAGTGGGAGGGGCAAAGGGAGAGGGAGACAGAGACTCTCAATCAGACTCAGCACTCAGTGTAGAGCTCAATGCAGAGCTCAATCTCATGATCCCGGATCATGACCTAAGCTGAAATCAATAGTTGGACACAACCAACTGAGCCATCCAGGTACCTCTATTCTAAATTTGATCTCAGCCTTTTAATGGAGTTTTCCTATCTTAAATGTGTCTTTCGTGAACTACATGGCTTTAATTTTAATGCAGAAAGTTTTATTAATTTTTAAAATCACCATTCATGTTTTTCAGTTGTTACAGAAGTTACTAACACAATATTTTAAAAAAATTATCTTAAGTTTACTTCTAGAAGTTTTGTAGGTTTAATTTTTAGGTCTAGGACTATGATCCATCACAAAATAGCTTTGTTGTACAGTATGAAGTATGGTTCTAAATTCACTATTTCCTTGTACTTAATCAGTTTTTCCATCACCATTTTTTGAAAATATTTTCACCTTCCCCTTGATTTACTTCAGTGGCATGTTAAAAAATTAAATAAAAATAAAACAACTTGTTAAGTGTATATATATTTAGACTTATTCTGGTGATTTAAAAAAAAAAAATGAGTAAGCCTATACTGTACTGTGTTGATAAGTGTAGCTTTGTTGTAAAACTTGAAAAATAACTAGTTTACATTTTCTACTTTGTTCTCATTTATCAAGATGGTTCCAGCACTCCTAAGACATTTTATTTCCATAAAATCTTAGAA
This sequence comes from Enhydra lutris kenyoni, assembly GCF_002288905.1. Lineage (NCBI taxonomy): Eukaryota > Metazoa > Chordata > Mammalia > Carnivora > Mustelidae > Enhydra > Enhydra lutris. Next base: position 28,314,839 of record NW_019154098.1, on the reverse strand, counting down.
TCAACTTGTCAGTATATATTTTAAAAACTAGCAAGGATATTGATTCAAATACATCAAGGGGACATATGTGTATGTATCCTAATTGATTCACAATCTAATCAACATCCTTGAATGCTTTTCTAATGCATAGTATACATATATACACAAAATATATGTATATATGACAGACATATATGCATATATTGCATATGAACATTTATATATTTAAAAATCACATATAACATGCATATGTGTATTATATATGCATATATTTTATATACCCACATATATGAAAGAGAATAAGGAATGGACACTGTGTAAAGACATATACACCACATTTTAGAAAATTATATTTAATTATTTAACTGAAGAAAAATGTGGTATTGGCACATGAACTGGTGAAATGGATGAATAGAATAAAATAGAGATCCCAGAAAGTACCAACATCAATATGGAAACTTGCATGGTATATAGTACTGATGAGATTGATACTTTTTGGGAAGTTATCAACTACTTAAGAGTTGATTGTAGAATGATAGGTAATCCATATGAAACAAGATAAAATTGGATTCTTACTTAACACAGTTGATAAAACATCTATGCAAAGACAATGTATAAATTAATTTCATATGGATTAAACAATAATTTAAAGTATAAGAATATATAGGAGAATATCTTTATAGTTTCTATGTTATAATTTCTATATACTGTAAAAAAATAAGTTAATTGTCTATTGCAATGATTGCCTGGCTTTTATTAGTTTGGTCTTTTTCTATATGATTTGAGTTGGAATTTTTTTTAAAGATCCGGATTATAGGGGCGCCTGGATGGCTCAGTGGGTTAAAGCCTCTGCCTTCTGCTCAGGTCATGATTCCAGGGCCCTGGGATCAAACCCTGCATCAGGATCTCTTCTCAGCAGGGAGCCTATTTCCTCCTATCTCTCTGTCTGCCTCTCTGCTTACTTGTGATCTCTGTCTGTCAAATAAATAAATAAATAAATCTTAAAAAAAAAAAGATCTGGGTTATATCCTTTGTCAGAGAGAAAAAAGACGAGAGAGAGAAAAGAGGAAGAGGAAGAGCAGTTAATAATGTACCAAATTCAGGATAGACTAAATCAAAAGAGAGATGATAAGAATATGAGGGATTCATAAAAGTTTTATTTGCATTCATTTTATTTTTTAAATCTTTTTTTTTCTCATGACTGTTTTGAATTATTCACTTCTTATTTAGAATTAATTACTTAAATAAAACTCAATGTCAATGTTGCACTTCTCATGCTATAGTTTTAAAATTAGGCATTTGTCCAGAAGTATAGCATGATGTACTTTTGTTGCTTTGAGAATGTTCACATCACTCTTTTTGTTGTTGTTTATAAAACTGAAAGTAGCAATTTTTCACAGATGAGTGTAATAATATTATAAGTGTAATAATAAGGCATGGACAATAAATCCCTACTAGATATTAAACACCAAGTTATGAAAACTTTCTCTATTTCTCCATTATAAACTTTTAAAACCAAAATAAAGAATTGGGTCCTTCTTATATTATATCGATTTCAGAGTTATAATGTTTATAAATTGTTTTGTTTTTATTTAGAAGTGCCAAAGAGAAAATGTACAACCTATATAGAAACTTTATGATTTAAAGATATTGTTTTATACAGTAAATTTAAATTTCTTAGTCCAGAGATATTTTTTAAAGTACTGAATTTTACAATAATCACTATCTGATGCTTTGTAAAATGGTATTAAAGCAGTAAAATTTTTATTTATAATTAGGATGCTATTTCTAAGAAAAATACAAGATAACCAAGATCCCAAAAGTCTCAGATAGCATAATGCAATAATTAATAAGGGCATTTCTATATAAATATTATCATTTAGTTAAAAGCAATATTACATAAGCCAATTCATAGGGAAATGCTACAGTGTTCACATACTGCAGGCATAACTTCCATCACCAGAGCAGTGACTGGGTACTGATAGAGAAGAGCACATAATATTTCTAAGGATTATGAATAAAAATATATCTGTTAATATACCAGGCTTGAAAACCAATAACTGAAGGCCTTATAGGATATAATACTGCTGTGTGATTGAGAACAGCCTTCTGAGCCTTGTTTTTATGGATTAAGTTGTTAGGGAAAAAAAAGAACCTCTATAATAAGGTAAAAAACAATGTACTATATAGTATATTGATACTGTATTTATTTGGACTTATTCAATTCCAGTAATCATACAGGAGAATATATCCCTTATTATTAAAAATTACACTCACATAATTAATTGTTAGGATGATTGGACTAAAGAAATATCATATCGATATGTTAATATATAAAACTGTAATATTACAATAGATGATTACCTTTTTAGAAGCTAATTTTTTTAAAAAGGTATGGTTTGGGCATTCACATTTTGATTTTATTTACTATATAACTGAAATGATGTTATTTTTACTTAGCATTGAAGAAAAAACATGATAATAGTTAACAATGGTACCTCTTTTATAGAAGGATAATCTCCGTGTCCAAGAATTTTAGTTAAAGAGACACAAGTAAAATTCTGGATTTTATTCTTAGTAAAAAAAAAAAAAAAGAAGAAAAGAAAAGAAAAGAAAATATATACACAAATAAAACTTTCTTCCTTTAATTTTTAGTTTCTTTGTGAAAACTATGATGCTACCATAGGCTTGCCACTCAATATATTATTTTATAGTAACCAAAATGCATGCATTTGACATATAACCCAACAATCAGTGTAGTTTGTTTTTGTTTTTCTGGAATTGATCCAAACTTTGGAGGGAGATATGTGTATATACATGTACATATATCTCCATATCTATCAATATCAGTATGTATCACTAATCAGTTTTAAGAATAGTTTAAGTAGGGGCGCCTGGGTGGCTCAGTGGGTTAGGCCGCTGCCTTCGGCTCGGGTCATGATCTCAGGGTCCTGGGATTGAGTCCCGCATCGGGCTCTCTGCTCGGCAGGGAGCCTGCTTCCCTCTCTCTCTCTCTCTGCCTGCCTCTCTGTCTACTTGTGATCTCTCTCTGTCAAATAAATAAAATTAAAAAAAAAATCTTAAAAAAAAAAAAAAAAAAAGAATAGTTTAAGTAAGCTTCAAACTTCCAGAATAAATATTTGCTGCTGCATGGAAAAAGTCTATTTAAGAATAAAAATAATAGTAATCAATAAAAGAAAAAGAGACAGATGGCTGGTGACATTTGAACGTACGAATCCCGCTATGCATGAAATCAGCTTTTCTGATTGTACTTGCCACTTACAAAAACCAACATCTCCTTTTTCTCTTCAGATATCTTGGATTGTGGCCTGATACTTATGACTAAAATATTAGTGGCCAACATGAAGATGAAAGTTTTCTATATTTTACAGATGAAGCAATTATAAGACTCAGAATGGTTACATAACTTAACCAAATCAGATACATTGTAGTGAAGGTCAAACTATTGTATTCAGATGGTAGATTTCTTAACATTTCTCATCTTTTATAATGTTTTAAGCTTTCATGGTACTGCACACAAAGAAAATTTTATTTTTGAAATCTTTGGTAAAATATAGGAATCTTTATCTGACATATTTAACACTCATCTTCTTGTTAAAATGCCTCAGTTCTTATTATGCCACAGAATGCTAGAGCTATAAAAAAAATAAATATAAACATTGTTTTTTTTCTCTTTGGCTAGAGCAGGAAACTCTGTATTTTCCTTCCAGGTTTTATAATTTTCTGATGAACAACACATATTCAAGATAATCCCTTATGATACCTTTACAAATCAGGGAAGTTATGGATTTGAAAAGATGTCTCTATTCCTAGGAAATTTCCTTCCTAGGAAAAAAAAATCACAAGGAGTTTCTAATATAGTAGACAGATTAACGGATATTACCTCTAATCAAATGCTATAGTTTTGTCTACTGAGTGTTTATCTTAATGACATTACTCATGAGAACCACAAAATACAAATCTTTAATATTATGAGTATGTACTACTCTGAAAAATATTATAAGTTATGACCTTTTATAATCATAAATACATATGCTAAATCACACAGACTTACACATGTCTGAAAAAGATCCACATTTATAGAAATGACATTTTTTTTCCATAGGCCATTCATTTTATGAAAGTGAAATTCTCATAACATTTTATATCTTTTGTGCTTTTACAAAATATATGAATGGTTTATCAAAAGGGAAATGAACATAGGCTTAGTTAACTTCTGGGAGACTTCCTGTATCTTAACTTAATATCAAGAAATATGTTAGAAGATGTACAGGGATATTTGTATACATGGTTTTTGGACATTTCCAAGTAAGCAACTGTCTCTTTCAACCATATTTATTTTCTAGTTCTAGCAAAAACGTCATAACTTTGTTATGGGCATATAGGATGAAAAATAATTTACATTAAAACATTAAAAACTGATTTATAATTTATTAAGAAATATGTTTCCATACACTTATAGTATAACATTTTGAGTTATTTTCTCTGAAGAAAGACCATTAATATGGAAAAATATTTATTAAAATTTATGTAGTTAATTATATAATATTAAATACTTTATTAGAATAATATAATAATCAAATATTCATAATATATATTTGTTGATATTTTCTTATAGAGTTTGTCTTATGAACACATAAAATAGAATATATTTTGAATGTATTCTTATATGTGTTTTCTTAAAATATTAATCATTCATGATGATATTTATATAATTACAGCCTATTTGGCCCTTGAACATGCCTTAAAATGCTGGTATGAAAATGTAAGATAAATATATACATAAATATATAAAAATAAAATATAGTATATCTTTAAATTTAATATAGATACATATAATTTCATGTGACATTTATAATTCAGTTAGTATTTATGCAGTACTCTCTATGTGTCTAACACTCTTCTGGCACTGGGGATATATCAGTGACCAAAACCAAAAATCCTTTTCCATACAGTGCGTACTTTTTATAGGAAAGACAAAATAAAAGCTAAATAAGTGATATATTTGATATGACTAGTACATTAAGGAAGAAAGGCAATAAAGTGATAAACGCTAATGGGTGTGTGTATGTGTGTGTGTGTGTGTGTGTGCGTGCACACACGCGTTTGTGTGCTGGCCCCACAGGAAAGATGACATGTAACTAATAGCCCGAAGGATGAAGAAATTTAGGTGAGGAGTACACCTGTCATAAAGCAAAGTGAATAAAGGCTCTGAAGTGAGACCATGTGTTAATCAGATTAGAAAGATGAGGAAGGGGCAGAAGTTATGATCTTGTAGATCTGCTATTGTAAGAATTTCCACTTTTATTCTGAATGAGATGAGAAGGCACTGCAAATTTTGGAGCAGATTGGCATGATATATTTTTCATTTAAAAGGATCACTGTAGGGGTGCCTGGGTAGCTTAGTTGGTTAAGTGTCCAGCTCTTGATTTTGGCTCAGGTCATGATCTCAAGGTTGTGAGACTGAGCCCAGAGTCAGGCGCCTGTGCTGGGTGTGGAGCCTGCTTAAGATTCTCTCTCTCCCTCTGCCCTTCCCCACCTCCTCCCTCTCTAAAAAAACAGAAAAGAAAATAGAATTGCCAGATGATCTGCAATCCCAATATATATTAGGATATATATATATATACACACACACACATATATATATATATGTGTGTGTGTATATATATATATATATATATATATCTCCAAAAAAATTGATATCAAAATCTCAAAGAGATATCTGCATTCCCATGTTCATTGCAACACTATTCATAATAGCCAAAAACTAAAATATCCATCAACAGATGAATACAATATACATACAACACAATATTACTCAGCCTTAAAAAAGGAGGAAATCCTGCTATTTGCAACAACAATGAACCTGGAGTACGTTATGCTAAGTGAAATAAGCTAGTCACAGAACAACAACCACTGCATGATACTTGAAAGCAAGCATGAGGTCTCTCATGAATTGACAGATCATTTCTTTCTGGTTCTAAACATAGGTCCTTTGACTGTGAGCAGACTGTAGCATTATAAATCAGCATTTGTTCGAGTCTGAGAAGCTATGAACATAGCAATAGGAAAGGGAGAAGGTGGCATAATCTGTACAACAGATCACCTATTTAGGTGACTCCTATCCATTGAAAAGGGACCAGATGCTTTTGTCCAATCTAATGGAAAATTATGCAATTGAAGAGCCATGAGAAACAAAACAAAACAAAATAAAAACATACATTTGAAATTCCTTCTGATGTTTGATGCTTTCTGTTTACTAACCCTTTTCTGTTTTTACACTGGTTCAATGTTCAGGATCTAGGGACTAGCTGTATCTTGGTCTGTTATACTTTGATCAGTATAAGAGATTTCTCTGACTTATTCCCACACTTTACATTTTTCTCTCACTACTGTGTTTTACTTTTCTTTTTTTCTTTTTGAAGGTGTCAGCCCTTGTTTCCTGTCTCTGTTTCCTAAACAGACATGTATTCTTTAATTTATGTTCAGAGAGCTGCCTTCCCTCTGTCTGAGAGGAGCTACTCAGTTATAAGTCACATGCACTCTTCTAGTTTTATATCTAAAAGCTTTATGTGGAAATTGTCAAACATCTCCTCTTAAATCACTATTTCACAGGGCTTACCCCCCCCCAAAAAAAGTCTATATATTGGCTTGCCTTCTATCTAGGAAGCTGTTCCTTCTTTGATTCTCTTGCCATTATTTTCAGATGCTTTCCAAACTTCTAAATTTTGCACATTTTCTTATTTCTCTCATGAAAATTTTATATACCCTGAAAGCTTTCCCTGGCATCCATCTCCAAATCTAAATTAGCACCTCTCATGTATGGTTAATACAATACCTACCTTGATTTCTTAGCAATTACCACAATATATTTTAATTACCTGTTTGTGTATTTATATTTTTTATTTTGCAGCAAAATTGCTGAGAGCAGACTAGTTCTCTATCTCAATAGTATATTGCAACACCTACCTCAGTGCTTGAGGAGAGTAGGTGATGAAATATTTCTGAATTAATTAATGGATGTCAATTCTATGCAGATGACATCTAATGGTGCATTTACCATTAGGATTGCTCTCCTGAGTTCTATTCTCATGCTTTAAAACTAGCTTCCATGTTATGAAACTATGTTTAAGACAATCCCACTTTTTTTTTTTAATCCAAACCAATTTTGTTTTTGTTCTTCATATTTGCTAAGTCTCCCAGTTTCATAATCTGGAACTGAGTATTAGATTTCCTCTCTCTCCCTCTGCCCACATGTCTCAGGGCAAATTATTCATTTTCTAGAATTCATTCCCCCCTTCTCTATGCCTGTGATTATACAATGAGTATGATCTTTATGCCTTTATTTTATGGTCTATTGGAATAGTCTGCATTTGGGCCATTTCACTGTCAAAATCTCTTTCACATGTGCAAATCTTTCATAGGTGTCACTGTCACTTCTAAGCCACTTTCAAGGTGCACATAAGCTTCAAAAAATCTCCCTCATCCTCTTTACAGACTCTTCTCAAGCCATTCTGGGTTATATATAATGTGCTTCAATGCGGTCTCTGGGTTTTTCTCCTCCAAATCCAAAAGCAAAAAGAATTTTATATAACAGAATGGGGACCCATTCTGGTAACAGAAATGTACTGTTTGGACTTTTGTTCTCCAACTACGTATCTTTGTAGTCTTTGCCAAATCACTTGTTAATGGCTTACTTCCTTTCTACAAAAATAAGATGATATTTCTATTCTTGTGTGTGCATGTGTATGTGTCTGTGTGTGTGTGTGTTCATGCACACGAACATATGCTGAAAACATGATTGTGTACGTGAGGCACTTAGAAGAGGGCTTATTGCATACTGACTGCTCACTCAGTAGTAGTTGCTATCAGGATGTCCATCCATGATGTGACCAAGCTAAACCACCCCCAGCCCATATATTATACTATATACTATATATATATTATATTATAATATATACTATATTATACACTCTTGCAAACAGACACAGACCATGATTAAGTTTGAACTGATTTGTACAAGTATCTAAAAATAAACACAAATGTCTTCTTAATTCTCTCTACTTCCACTTTAAAGTAAAGCCCTTCCAAAAAGTTGTCCAACCTCTCTACCTGTTTCCTATTCACCTCTTCCCACTGTCTCTGAATCTACTCCCATCTGGTCTTTGCTCCCAGCACTCCCCAAACTATTCTTCTTAGGTTCTCAATGATAAGAAATAGTTTACGTATGGTCCAGTATGACTCTGGACCCAAGTATTCTTAGTTTCATAGAGAAAGCAATAGAGATTCCAAAAATATTAAAAGTAACTGGGTATAGTAGATCTCCAGATCTTGAAGTAGTTGGGTGAAATCAGTCAATCAGATTCTAAATTATTTGTGCACACTCTGTGTTTTCATGAAACTTCTATATTTTTTTATCAAGACTGTTAAAACCTTTGAGTTACTTAATAGCTATTCAAAATTTTATGCCCTCTTACTTTCATATCAAACTTTAACAATGATAAAATATGAATGATTTTCATTGATCATATGGTGGCATAAAGTTTTCTTTCTATACATTGTGCTCTATCAGCATTAAAGTAGGTTGTGTTTACTCAGATTGAAGGAAAATGGAGCAGTTATGTATGGAACTTGATGATTGTTGATAGCCGGAAAGAATGATCCATGTTCCACATCTCAATGTCTCCAAACTGGCACAATTATTTGCAGTATTGGTACAAATACGTAAATTTATTCTTCTGTATCAGTAATAGTCCAAAGCTTTCTGTTTGTGAGAAAAAGTACTTTCCGACAAAATCAAAGTTCCTTTTTTTTTTTTTTTTAATACAAGGACATATTTCATTAAGTTCATTTAATGCCAAATAACTAATTTTCTCTGTATCTTTTTCTCTGAAACTTGCTGTTTTGTGCCTGGGTCTTATTTTATAAAGGTGACTGAGTGACGACTTGGAGAGGTTATTTCAGTGTTAATGACAGTTCCCTTAGAAACCAGAGGCACACTCACTTTGTAGGGTCTCAGGAGGAACACCAGGTTTTGGTCAGGAAGCAGAAACAGAGTGGAGCAATAGGTTAAAGCCAGAGCCTTTATTAGGGTTTACACAGGAAAGGTAAGACAGGGCAGGGTAAACAATTTAGGATTGGCTTGTTTGAATAATTTCAGCAGGCTCTATGCTTTAGGGCCCTAGTTTATTAGTACATGGCCCTGGAGTGATTAAACAGAAGAATACTATTTTCTGGAATACAAAGGACAGAAAGAAGTATGGCTCTGTTTTGGTTAGTCTGCATATCAAAGACAGGATTTGTGAGTTTCTTGCTATCTCTAAGAATTGGCTAATCAGGGCAGTCTCTCCCTAAAGTGAAAGGTGTTTTGTTTTTGTTTTTACTTTTTTTATGTCAAAACATGATAATACACAGAATTAAAAAAAAAAAAAGATGAATACACATGCCCACAACCAACCACAGCTGTAACAACAACACGGTTCTGTTTTTACGTACCTCAAGAGACATGTTTGGCAGTGCATACAGCAGGGCGCCCTGCGCTCCTGGAGTAAGAGATTGCCTTATTGGATTCTGGAAAAAAGAGATAAATGAAGAGTTAATAAAGGTACTTCGAAACAAACAGATTCCATTTAGGTAAGAGTTCTTAGAATGGAACATTGTCCTGAGTTGATTCAGCCTTGGGGTGTTGAATGCACATAGATACAGTGCCCTTACTATAGCCCTTCCATGTAGCTCTCAGTACAACAAAGTAACCATAAGGCATCTCTGCTGTTATTTGGTAGGCTAACTGCAAAGTTCAGTAATTTGTTGAATTAAATTTCTAGGTAGAAAAAACTATGAATCAATTAACCATTTCTGTCACAAAATAAAAGGCAAAGAAGGTTACTTTCATGTAGGACATTTCTTATCAAATAGTGTAATCTCTAGCATATCTATGCTATCTTGACATTACCTTCCTGAATTATTTTTCTTCATTCAATTAATTTTCTTAATTTATTCTCATGAGTAACTACATATTTCTATGATCCTCTATTTAATATGCCTTTATGACAAGGTTACAAAGTTCCTAGGGCCATAATGTCCTTTTTACTTTTCATTGTGTAGCTCAATGTTTGTTATATTTATCTGATCCATCTATCTATCTACCTACCTACCTACCTATTATGATCTATAATAGACTTTCTGACCTTCATTTGTTACACTTTAGTATGCTGTATCTGAATAACCTTGGAACACACTGATGAACACAGAACTGTCATAAGCTAAATACTGACGTTTTTTCTTCTCATTCTTCTTTATGACTGATAGTAAAAATAAAAATCTTCTTGTTTTTAATGTTGTCTTTCAGTGCTGATTGAAACATATATTCTCAACATCTAGACATGGCATGCTCTAGGAAAGCAAGACTTGGGAAAAAATCCAAGCAATTTCATGTCATATATACCACATGCCAATAGATGCCACCATTGCACTGTGACAACCGCCTATGCTGTGGTAACAAAGGACAGCCTTCACTCTTCTCCATTCTCCTATTAGAGAATGCTTAAGTATGAAATCCTTAAATATAGTTTGGGAGATCTATACCACATACACTTTTTTCCTACACCCTTAAAATATGGCTGGAAAGTTAAATTTCCAAGCAAGAACATTTCTCGTTAGTGTTGAATGTATTGTTGCTACTGTTACAGCTGAAATGTTACTAGATTGATAATGTTACTTACAATTATTTTAACCCTTTTATGAGTCAAATTTTGTCCATTATTGAACAAAAACTAAAAAAAGTTAAAATTAAAAAGCCCACATCATATTTATGTGTCACGCTTGTTGTTTACATATTATCTTGTTTTCTTAAAGTATTTCAAAATCATCTGTTTTAAAACTTACCATAGAAATTTAGGAATACTGCATAAAGTAACACAACAATGTTGTCTGAAATATTTGTAAGAAAAATCCCATCAGGTCATGGAACACAGAACTCAAACATTAAATATAAGAAAGAATACACAATCATTACAAATAATTTTCTCTTTTGTGTTAGTGAATGCATCCAATTTATGTGCCATTGTACCGAAAGGTAATGTTCCTCTTTCCCTCATTTCCTTTTCTTATAATTCCTGATTAAGATTAATTTGTGATTTATAGTTCTCTTCTTTCCAAACAATTCCACTGACTGGCTTCTCATTAGTGGTTTGTGCTAGCATTAGTAAAATCCATAACCATTTCTACTGTTTTTAACTGATTCTAAAATAAGAGATTTTTCAGAATAGAGCTTATGTATATTCTCCTTGAGTGCTATATCTCAGGTTAGTTTTCCTACTGCTGAAGCTTAACAGCAACATACTTATGAGAGATTTATTTCAATAGAGTGAAGAAAAATGTATTCTCTACTCTTTACTGCTTCACTTTTTTTAGAACCCAATTCAAGGTTGCTCAAATTAGTGTGCTTATATACTATTTTACAATTTCTGTCTATATAGAAACATGAACATAATTTCCTTTAAATACAATTTTAGGAATGGCAAGAAAAATTGAAAATACCATCATATATAGCAATGCTATCTTTATCAACTTTTACTACATATCATGGCTCAATAAAAATTTGATGACTTTTGGACAATATAAGATATGTTTGGTTTATTAAAAACCTTACAGAATGATGATAGAGTTACAGAATAATTCTAGTAGAGTTTTCTCTGAGTTGTGGAAATCCTAGTGAACTTTTCATCTTTTTTCTGGTAAGGATTTTATTCTCATAATATAAAAAAGGTTATATATCATTATTCTAATACTAAGCCATCTAATTCTTGTATCACTAACTAGCTTACTTGCTACTCTGTTGACTTTTCAATCCCAGTCATCTAAAATTTATTTATTATCAGATGAAGACTTTCTGAAATTTTCTACATATGTACACGAAAGAAAGAAATATTTATTTCCTTCATGAAAACTAAGTATTTTAGATATCATTTTTATAGCCTTATGAAAACATAACTCATTTTTGTCTGCTTCTCTAAGAGACATATGTATGTGCTTTAAAGCTACCACATTATTTGACACCTTTATGAACAATTACTGGAAAGAAAACATTACATGCATTACTTTCACATATAATTTATTGATAGTTCCTGAATCTTGCAGATTTTGAGAGAGAATTTTGTTTCAAAGAAACCGCAAGTTTGGCCTACAAAACTCAATTCCCCAATGCAATCTTCATATCACCAATCTTGTCCCATCAGTAAACTGCCTATAAATTTCTGTCATCTGGGCTGTGAATGACAATAGCAAATGCGACAAAAGGATGCAAAATTAATGCTGGGGCCATGAAAAACGAGAGAAAAATTACTCAAATAGAGTTGAATATTAGGCTGTCAAATAGGCTAAATAAGGAATTTATTCCATTACCAGGGCAAACAGACTTTATAAACCTTTCCCTTTGTTAGATAGTGGCAACTGACTGATAGGAGTTTCATTATTCATGCACTGAAGAGATGAAATACAATATTCTTCTTTCAATTCCACATTATGTAATAGGTTTATGGTGGGGAGTGGAGAAGGGAGAACAACTTTTCTTTCAGTTAATATGATACCAGCCTGTATAGAACCCTGACAAGATATAATAGAAAGGACTTTGCATCAACCCAGAGTTCTTTCACTGTCAGCCTGATGCCATAAATGATAGCGCTGTTGATTTTCTTCCTTGAAAAGGAAATCCATATTCTTTTTGCAGGAAGAACAGTGCAATGGATACACTCAAATAGGGAGTGGCAGAGGTCACCATAACAGTGTGATTATTACTCTGTTCTGTGGCCATTCTCCTCTTTCTCTCTCTAGAGGGATCATGGCTCCTCAGCTGAAGACAGAATTTTCTAATTTCCCTTACAGCTCATTTTACCCATGTGGCTTAAGACACAATATGTCAGTACTAGCAATGTGACAAAATTCTGGGTCATTTCCTTTATTCTAGACTTTTCCTCTTATGATTGGTATATCCTTGGAACCTACATGTTAAGGATGGCAGAATTATCCCATCAGCTGGATGCTAATGTTTTACTATTATATGAGAGATAAATAAATGTCTGTCATTGCTAACCCACTTTCTTTTAGGGTATCCTTCTTCTAATATCATGGCCTCTATATTCCCAGTAATACAGTTATAGTGCTATTATTTTAAATGTACTATTGCTTCCTACCACCCAGCAATCACACTACTGGGTATTTATCCTAAAGATACAAATGTAGTGATCCAAAGGGGCACATGTACCCAAATGTTTATAGCAGCAATGTCCACAATAGTCAAACTATGGAAAGAACCTAGATGTCCATCAACAGATGACTGGATAAAGAAGCTGTGGTATATATATACAATGGAATACTATGCAACTATCAAAAGAAACGAAATCTCACCATTTTGCAATCACATGGATGGAACTAGAGGTTATTATACTAAATGAAATAAGTCACTCAGAGAAAGAGAATTATCATATGATCTCTCTGATATAAGGAATCTGAGAGGCAGGGCAGGGTTCGTGGGGGGAAGGGAGGGAAAAAATGAAACAAGATGGGACCAGGGAGGGAGACAAACTATAAGAGACTCTTAATCTCAGCAAACAAATTGAGGGTTGCTGGGGCCCAGGGGGGTAGGGATAAGGTGGCTGATTATGGACACTGGGGAGGGTGTGTGCTATGGTGAGTGCTGTGGATTGTGTAAGACTGATGATTCACAGACCCCCTCCCCCCGAAGCAAATAATACATTATATGTTAATTTAAAAATAGTTAATATGTTACTTAGGACTTTTAATAAACCTTTACAAGTAAAACTGGTCTATACTTTTCTCTCTTTTTAAAAATATTTATTTATTTTGGAGATAGTGGGGGTTGGGGAGAGGGCACACAAACAGGGTGAGGGGCAGAGGCAGTGGGACAAACAGATTCCACACTGAGTGTACCACCTGACAAGGGGATCCATCTCACAACCCTGAGATCATGACCTGAGCTGAAATCAAGAGTCAGATGCTTAATCAACTAAGGCACCCAGGCACCCCAATGTATTTTTCTCTTTTTTAAAATCTTATTATTACTTCTTCTTCTCTGTTTTCAGAATCATCATTTGGTTAGCTTAATAATGTGAATGCATATATTTTACTTAAAAAGTGAAAGCAGGGCGCCTGCGTGGCTCAGTGGGTTAAAGCCTCTGCCTTCGGCTCAGGTCATGGTCCCAGTGTCTTGGGATCAAGCCCCACATCAGGCTCTCTGCTCAGCAGGGAATCTGCTTCCTCCTCTCTCTGCCTGCCTCTCTGCCTACTTGTGATCTCTGTCAAATAAATAAATAAAATCTTAAAAAAAAAAGTGAAAGCAAAGTTGGTCATTTTCTGTAAGAATAGAATACATATTTTCTAAATGAATTATGCATAAGTTTCACATTATTTTTATTTCATCTGAAAATGATGTACAGTGTTGGGAATCAGATATATTTTCAATTGACAAGTCTTGTAAATGTATATTACTAATGAACTCAACCCAAGAGCAGCAGAATGTGCAGACTTTCTGGAATAATGTGAAGGCTTTGATACTAGCCAAGAATTTTATTTGAAATCCTAGGAACAGTTATTTTGCTCACTTTGTATATCTGGAGACACTATAATCAGATCATTTAAAATAAGTAATCAGACTTATATGCAAATATCCAGAAAATTCTAAGCTTGCCTATATAACTTTGCTTACATTGTTAATGCTCTTGGTCCTAATTCTTTAACAGCAATTTACTTGTCACTAATTACAAAGAACACAAGAAGGCAACTAACAGATCAAATAATGCCATGTTTATTTTAAGACATATTTAGAATCTAATGAATCCACGATTCCTGACAGCTGTGATTTCACTTTTTCACAGATGTTACTAGTTTGGGGAAAATGAAGAATAATAAATTGGCAAATACTCTCAATTATATTAAATACTGTTATTGTTTCCATTCCAGAGACATGATTTCTATCTGCAACATTTGATTATTCAAAGAGAAACTGGCAACTTACTTGTTAGAACTGTATCTAAACTCTTCTAGGAAAGCACATTAAACCTAGTCACTATTTGTTGCAGGAAGTAAAATTTGTTCCTCATATTGCAGAATAAGAAGAGTGTTGAAAAATATATTGTTGAATAATTCATATACAGTTTTATTCAGTATAAGCCAGCCCAGAAAAAAAGTGTATCCTATATCAAATCACACTCAAATAAAAAACACTAGAAAAAAATCTATATTTTGCTCTAGAGCATCTTATATATCCACAGTATATATAATAATATATAATTATTTTAGAAGTAAAAATAATTTATCTAAAAACATTATTTTCTTCTAAAACTAAGGTAATTTGTAGCTTAGATGTGCTACAAATGTTATTTTCCTTTAGAATTGCCCCTAAAAAGAAACACTTATATGTAAGCTTCATAATTATATACTTACATGTTAAATTTAAATTACAAGAATATTCACTTAACTTCTGTTTACAAATCCCTACCCACATAGTCTCAGTTTTAAGACCTGAGTGACTTTGACAATTAGAAGTAGGATAACAGCACTCCCACACTTACTCTCTCTCTCTCTCTCTGACAAATAAAATTTTAAAAAAATTCTGAGGGGCGCCTGGGTGGCTCAGTGGGTTAAAGCCTCTGCCTTCGGCTCGAGTCATGGTCCCAAGGTCCTGCGATCGAGCCCCACATCAGGCTCTCTGCTCAGCAGGGAGCCTGCTTCCTTTCCTCTCTCTCTGGCTGCCTCTCTACCTACCTGTGATCTCTGTCAAATAAATAAATAAAATCTTTAAAAAAAAATTATGAATAACCAAATTCTGTAAAGTATTAACAATAATTTTGAACATGCAATTCATTTACTAAAGCTAAAAAGTGTGCGCACCACATGATTTCTATACTTTGAAATACATAAATCCATGTTCTAATAGATATCATAGAAGTTAGTGATTACCTGAATGCCTATCATGCTCTAGGTACCATGACCAACACTGGAGTTAAGAAAAAATATAAGATGCTTCCTGTCATCAGGAAGCTTACTCTTAAAAAACAGCCACTGCCACAAAGTTTGTTTGCATAAAGCTCCATCTATTTTTTAAAAATTATTTATTTGAGAGACAGAGAGAGAGCAAGTGTGTGAGCAGGGGAAGGAAAGTGGGGGTTGGGGATGGCCAGAGAGAGAGAATCCCAAACAGACTCCCGCTGAGCATGGAACCTGACTTGGGACTCCATCCCTCCAGAGATCATGACCTGAGCCAACAGGAAGCATCCATAGCTTAACCTACTGAGCCACCCAGGCGCCCCTAAAACTCTATACCTTAAAAAACAGTCTCATACTTACTCTGTTTGAGTCTAAAAAACAAGTCTCCCTCCAATTAATAATAATCATCATCATATTCAAATAGAGTCACAAAGACTCAAAACAGCAATGATAAAAGTCTAAGTTTACAATGACATATAAGAATGTATATTAAGTTGGTTATATTCCCAAATCCAGTATTATTATTACTTTATCATATTTTAGAAAAGAGAAAGCCAGGCCTCATATCCATCAAAACACTTGCCAGTGTCATATACTATAAGGCAAACAAAGAACATAGATTCTGTTCTTCAAACTACTAATTCAGGATTATGTTTATCCTCACAGTACATACTTGTTAGGTGAATCCTATTCGTGGTAATATATCTCTAACTAAATCTGTCATAGAAATTAGTGTTTTATTTCTCATAACTAAAATTAAAATGAAATCAAAAGTTACCTATATTATTCTCCTTCACCCCTTTCTTCAGTGCAGTTATTTTATTCATTTGCAGTAGGTTTATTTTTTTCTATTTATTTTCTATGTTGTTTGCCATCTCTCCCTTGTGGATTTTAGTTATTTTTTTTGAGTATGAGAAATATTAATCATTTATGAAAACGTGTTTTATAGCAAAGTGTATACATTTATTTTTCACCATAGCAGTATTAGAAGCAATTTATCTAATTAAATTTAAAAATGTTTAAGGTGGTTACTTGTTGCTGCCAACTTTATTTATCATCATGAAATATGATTTACTCTTTGGATGACATTTGCAACCTAACTCAATTCTCACTAAAACAAATATTCTTTACATAGTTCTGCTTCTACTTCCATAATTCTTTACATAAAAAGAAACAACTCTCATATTTTCTCTATTCAAGGTTCCTCATAAATTTTCTCTCAATTTTGAAAACTTTTCAACATGACTTCTGAATATTTATTTTCACTTTTGCGTAAAAAAACAGATACAATACAACTCAGCTTGTATTATTATTTTAGGCTTAATTTTTCTCTTAATGTTTTTTAAAGTTTATATTTTCTTAATGAAATATAATTAACATGTAGTTATACAGGTTTCAGTGTACAATATAATGATTCTACAATTCTATAAACTTCTCAGTGTTCATCTATGTAAGTGTACTCTTAACCCTTTTTATCTATTTCACCCATCTCCCTCTGTCTACCTCCCCTCAGGCAACTATTAGTTTGTTGTCTATATTTAAGGGTCTGTATTTTTGTTTGTCTTCTTTTTTTCATTGTTTGTTCATTTGTTTTGTTTCTTAAATTCCACATGTGAATGTAATCATGTAGTATTTCTGTTTCTCTGACCAACTTACTTCACTTAGCGTAATACCCTCTAGGTCCAACCATGTTGCTGCAAATGTCAAGATTTCACTCATTTTTATGGCTGAGTAAATCTTCACTGTAATATATATACCACATCTTCTTTACCCATTCATCTACTGATGAACACTTAGGTTGCTTCCGTATCTTGGCTATTGTAAATAATCCTGCAATAAAAAGAAGCACATATATCTTTTTGAGTTAGTATTTTCCTTTCCTTTGGCTAAATACCCAGTAGTGGAATTGGTAGATCATGAGGTTGTTCTATTTTTTAACTTTTTGAGAAATCTCTATACTGTTTTTCAGTGGCTATACCAGTTTGCATTCCCACCAACAGTGCATGATGGTTCCTTTCTTTCATATCCTAGGCAACACCTGTTATTTCTTATACTTTTTAAAAAAAATTTTAGCCATTCCAACAGCTGTAAGGTGATATCTCATTGTGGTTTTAAATTGCATTTAGAGTCCATGCGTCTTTGAAACAATTTTCAGATGAATTGAAAGTGTTGCAAAATCAGTTGGAAGAATTCCAGTATACTTTTCTACTATATTTTTCAAAAGTTACTTAATTACAAAACAACAGTACAAATATGGAACTACAAAATTAACGACAGAATAGTATTATCAAATCTGTAAGATGTATTCACATTTTAACAACTTCCCTACTAATGAACATTTCTGGTCCAGCATCAAATTTAGTTGTCATATTGTTTTGGTTTCCTTTATTCTGAAACAATTTTTTAGTCTGTCTTCGTGTTTCTTGATTTTGTTATTAGCCAGTTATTCTGCTGAATTTGGATTTGTGTGATATTTTCTTGTGATTAAATGCAGATTACACAAATTTGGCTACAACGGCACAATGGTTACTTTGTATTTCCAAGGCATCACATCAGAAGGTCCATGCTATCAGATGTACCCCCTGTTAATTATATTACTTTGTCATTTGGTTATAGTATCACCGGCTTGATTTCTCCCTGGAAACTTGATACTTTATTTTAATTAAAATATATTTTGCTAAGATTTTTTGAGATTGTTTCCTATTATACTTTTCCACTCTCTTTATCATACCTAAATGAATGAAATACCATTATAGCACTTATATAAGGAATTCAAAATAAGCGTAAGAATGAAATGGACCTCCATCTTTTTCTTTTTAATTTTTTAAATTGGATCCCAATCTTAAAACCACTCAAAAAATTAACTCAAGATGAATTAAGGACTTAAATTCATACCTGAAACCATAAAACTCCTACAAGAAAACATAGGGAAAAATCTCCTTGATACTACTTAAGAATACTTTTTTTCTGGATAGGACACCAAAAGCACAAACAACAAAAGCAAAGATGAACAAGTGGGACTTACATCAAACTAAAAAGTTTCTGCACGGTTAAATAAATACACAGCAAAATGAAAAGTCCACCAATAGAATAGGAGAAAGTATTTGCAAAAACGTGTATCTGATAGATTACAGATTAAAACCCAAAATATGTAAGAAACTCAAATAACTCAATAGTAAAAATAATTATAGTAATAATAAAATCTAACAATTAAAAACAGTATCTCAATTTAAAAATGGGCAAAGGACTTGAATAGACATATCTCCAAAGAAGAGATATCACCTCACACCTGTTAATATTGCTATTATACTGAAAACCAATAAGAAGCATTAGCCAGGTTATAGAGAAAGGGAACCCTTGAACATGCCGATGGGTATATAAATTTATGCAGACACTATGGAAACAGTGTGCAAGTTCCTCAAAAAACTAAAAATAGAGCTACCATATAATCCAGAAATCTAAATCCTGGGTATATATCCAAAGGGACTGAAATCAGGATTTTAAAGAGATATCCATACTCATGATTTTCATAGTAACTGAGACATAGAAGTAACTGAAATGTCGATTAACAAATGAATAAAGAAAATGTGATATGTATATATGAGGGAACAGATTCAAACTTCAAAGAAAAAAAAAAATCCTGGCATTTGTAGCAACATGGATGACTCTAGAGGACATTATGTTGAGTGAAATAAGCCAGACACAGAAGGACAAATATATGTTAGCACTTGTATGAGAAATCTAAAATAATTGAACTCATAGAAACAGACAGTAGAATAGTGGTTGCCAGGGTCTGAGAGAAAGGGAAACAAGGAGGTAGTAGCCAAAGCTATAAAGTTTCAGTTATGCAAGGTGAATATATCCTAGAAATATACTGTACATCAGCGTGCTTATAGTTAAGACTACTGTATATAGGGGCACCTGGGTGGCTCAGTGGGTTAAAGCCTCTGCCTTTGGCTCAGATCATGATCCCAGGGTCCTGGGATTGAGCCCCACATCCTCTCTGCTCAGCAGGGAGCCTGCTTCCTCCTCTCTCTCTCTGTCTCTGCCTGCCTCTTTGCCTACTTGTGATCTCTATCTGTCAAATAAATAAATAAAATCTAAAAAAAAAAAAAGACTACTGTATATATATTTTAAAAACTTACTGAGATGGTACATCTTATGTTAAGTGTTCCTTTCACAACAAAGAAATCTATAAGTCATATATATTTGTTTTTGTCTTACTTTTTTCTAACTGTATTATAAACTTCTTGAGGACAGAATCCAGATATTTACTTCATGTAATTTCTCTCTTTTTCAAGTGCTCTGAAAAGTGTTCTTATGGGTTTCAATAACCATGCATGTACAGTACTTATATTTTAATGATGAAAACCTGAGCAGAAATCTAAGCCTGTGTACTCTTTTTTTTTTTCCACAATAATTTAATAAACAGAGCATAGGAAGTTCGGCCTTGGGACAAACTGCTTTAGGTTCAAATCTTAACTCCAAAATACAATAGCTTTGCAACCTGGATATAGTAAGATGACATCTCTGAAGTAAACTTTCCTATCTTTTATTTATTTATTTATTTATTTTTTAAAATTTTTTATTTCTTTTCAGCGTAACAGTATTCATTGTTTTTGCACCACACCCAGTGCTCCATGCAATCCGTGCCCTCTTTAATACCCACCACCTGGTTTCCCCAACCTCCCACCTCCTGCCCCTTCAAAACCCTCAGGATGTTTTTCAGAGTCCATAGTCCCTCATGGTTCATCTCCCCCTCCAATTTCCCTCAACTCCCTTCTCCTCTCCATCTCCCCATGTCCTCTGTGTTATTCGTTATGCTCCACAAATAAGTGAAACCGTATGATAATTGACTCTCTCTGCTTGACTTATTTCACTCAGCATAATCTCTTCCAGTCCTGTCCATGTTGCTACAAAAGCTGGGTATTCATCCTTTCTGATGGAGGCATAATACTCCATAGTGTATATGGACCACATCTTCCTTACCCATTCGTCCGTTGAAGGGCATCTTGGTTCTTTCCACAGTTTGGCAACCGTGGCCATTGCTGCTATAAACATTGGGGTACAGATGGCCCTTCTTTTCACTACATCTGTATCTTTGGGGTAAATACCCAGGATACAAAGTCAATGTACAGAAATCAGTGGCTTTCTTATACCACTAACCATGAAAATACAGAAAGGGAAATTAGAGAACCAATTCCATTTACTATAGCACCAAGAACCGTAAGATACCTGGGAATAAACCTAACCAAAGAGGTAAAGGAACTGTACTCAAGGAACTACAGAACACTCCTGAAAGAAATTGAAGAAGACCCACCCCATGCTCTTGGATCGGAAGAATAAACATTGTTAAAATATCTATACTGCCTAGAGCAATCTATACTTTTAATGCCATTCTGATCAAAATTCCACCGGTATTTTTCAAAGAGCTGGAGCAAATAATCCTAAAATTTGTATGGAATCAGAAGAGACCCCGAATCGCTAAAGAAATGTTGAAAAGCAAAAATAAAACTGGGGGCATCACGTTACCTGATTTCAAGCTTTACTACAAAGCTGTGATCACCAAGACAGCATGGTACTGGCATAAAAACAGACACATAGACCAGTGGAACAGAGTAGAGAGCCCAGATATGGACCCTCAACTCTATGGGCAAATAATCTTCGACAAAGCAGGAAAAAATATACAGTGGAAAAAAGACAGTCTCTTCAATAAATGGTCCTGGGAAAACTGGACAGCTATATGTAGAAGAATGAAACTCGACCATCGTACACAAAGATAAACTCAAAATGGATAAAAGACCTCAACGTGAGACAGGAATCCATCAGAATCCTAGAGGAGAACTTAGGCAGTAACCTCTTCGATATAAGACACAGCAACTTCTTTCAAGATATGTCTCCAAAGGCAAAGGAAACAAAAGTGAAAATGAACTTCTGGGTCTTCATCAAGATCAAAAGCTTCTGCACAGCAAAGGAAACAGTCAACAAAACAAAGAGGCAACCCAGGGAATGGGAGAAGATATTTGCAAATGACAGTACAGACAAAAGGTTGATATCCAGGATCTATAAAGAACTTCTCAAACTCAACACACACAAAACAGACAATCATATAAAAAAAAATGATATGAACAGACACTTCTCCAATGAAGACAAACAAATGGCTATCAGACACATGAAAAAATGTTCATCATCACTAGCCACCAGGGAGATTCAAATTAAAACCACATTGAGATACCACCTTACACCAGTTAGAATGGCCAAAATTAGCAAGACAGGAAACAACGTGTGTTGGAGAGGATGTGGAGAAAGGGGAACCCTCTTACACTGTTGGTGGGAATGCAAGTTGGTGCAGCCACTTTGGAGAACAGTGTGGAGATTCCTCAAGAAATTAAAAATAGAGCTTCCCTATGACCCTTCCTATCTTTTCAATGTAGATGATGTTAATTGTTGAGAATGGAATGTGATAACATAAATGTTTTAGTCAGTTTGGACATCACTATACACTGGGTGGCTTTAAACAACAGAAATTTATTTCTTGTTACGTAGGCTGGGACTCCAAGATCAGGGTGCCAGCTGGTCCAAATCTGGTGAAAAATTTATTTGGGGTTGCAGACTACCAAGTTATTGTGTCTTTCATAGCAGAGAGGGGAAGCAACATCTTTCTCTGGTAACTTTTGTAAGGGAACTAATCTCTTCATGAGGCTATACCCTCATTACCTCATCTAACCCTACTTATCTCTTAAAGGTCCTATTTCCTAACAGCATCACATCAGGAGAGATCGAGAGGTAGTGTTTAACATATAGATTTAGGGGAAAAGCTAATATTTGGTCTTTAACATTTTGCCCATGGCCCCCCAAATTCGTGTTCTTTTCATATGTAAATTAATTACTTTCCCCAATCCCCATTCCAGCATCAACTCTAGAGTCTAAAATCCAAAGTCTCACCTAAATAGCAACTAAATCATATATGACTCAAGTTTTGATTACTCCTAAGACAAAATTCCTCTCTAGTGAACCTGGAAAATCAAAAAGTTAAATTCATCTAAAATACAATAGCACTATATGCAAGTGATGAATTACCGAACTTTACATCTGAAACTAATGATATGTTGGCTAACTGAATTTAAAGAAATAGGGGCGCCTGGGTGGCTTAGTTGGTTAAGCATCTGCCTTTGGCTCAGGTCATGATCCTAGGGTCCTTAGATAGAGCCCCGCATTGGGTTCCCTGCTCAGCAGAGGGCCTGCTCCTCCCTCTCCCTCAGCCTGCCTCTCTGCCTACTTGTGCTCTCTATCTTTCTGCAATAAATAAATAAATAAATAAATAAATAAATAGAATCTTTTTAAAAAAATTTTTAAGAAGATGAAAAAAATAAAATACAACAGTGGGATTGGCTTAGGATAGACATGTCAGGGACTGCTACATTTGTTAATTTATTAGATGTTGCATATGAAATAAACATGTATGTGGTACACTTAAGACCATATAAAAAAGACCAGTTTTTTGTTTGTTTGTTTGTTTGTGGAAGAGGGAGGCAGTGGAGGGAAAGGCCTCTTGGCCTGGGAGGCAGGGGACTTAGGAAATTTACCTAACCTCTCTGGCCCTTTTTTTTCATCTTCATTTCAGATATCCTAGGGTTAAAACGGCTTCACAGAATACCATGGTTCTGTGGAGGTGTCTCAGAGAAGATGAAAGTCTGTGACTTCTGAAACCCCCCCCCCCCCACTTCAATCAGACCAGAGTAGATCCACTTTGTTTTACATTTTGGCATTCTGCTTGAGATTTCACCTGATAAAAAGAATCTTCTGCTTGAGGACATTGGCTAACTGGCTCTGTATCAAGTAGTTTTCCTCTGCATTTTACCCCCCCAACCCTAGGCTTGCTAGTAATTCCACTGAACCCAAGGCAGGGCCCCAACAGTGACGGCTGCCTCAGATTCAAGTTCGTTTGGCTTTGCCAGTTCCCATCACCAGAGAAGGAACAAGTACAGTCTCTTCCAATCTGAGGCTGCTAGAACATACCCCAGGCCATGTTCTAGCTAAGACCTGGGAACCTTGAACCTTATCTTCTGGTTCTTCTTAATGCCCCTACAAGACATCCTTGCCCTCTCTTCCATCTTGTTGCTCATAAACCACTAGTATTATGGTGGTGGTCAGGACAGTTGTATGTTTGTTTATCAAAGTTTGTTGAGAAAGAGTGGGTGACTTTTGTATTAAAGTAACAGTAATAAGAAGAAATCTTTTCAAAATGCTACCTAAAGGAAGCTGAGAGCTCTTCCAGGGGTGATCAAAGGATTTTCTATTGCAAGTGGCCACCTATTAATTTGAAGAGGAACTTGAATGACATTACAATATAATACTAGAGAAAAAGGCAGTAATTTAGAAATAAAAAGAATATAGTAACCAAATGAACACTTATTTTCCCCATAAAATTGACTCCTACACTATTAAAAGTCAAGTCCTTATTAGGCTCATAAATGAGCTTTCAAAACTGGCATTGAAGAGGATTTTTAACCCTTTATACATTGCTAAATTAAAGAACTTAATTTTTCATAAAAATAACAAGGTTTTTAACTGATATCATGAAGGTTAATGCTAACCTTCCTACAATTAACATCAGACCAAATATCCACAGTATCATTCATTTATTTGTGAATTTGTCCAGGTCTTGTGGAGCGCCCACTGTGTGGAGGCACTGACTTAATCCACTGAGTTACATTAAAGAAAGGCATAGTCCATGACCCATACTTCTGAGAAAGAATCAGTACATTCGTACTTAACAAATTATCTATACAGAATATCAACTCAAAGTTACATAAATGTAACAAAACCATAGCAGTATTTTTCTTTTCTTTTTATAAATATGAATAACTGATTCTTTGCATAAGCAATAGGAGAAAAACATGTAGAAAAGTGCAATAATTTACTCTGCAATTCTGTAGAGTAATTAACTAAAGCTTGAAAATTGCTGACCAAATCACTTGGTGGAAAAGCTTATTAACTTGGAAAACCTTTAACGATATTCTTTTTATTCTTTTCTAACATATTTTAAATTTAATTTCTTATAAATGATAGTGGTTTATCTTTGTGACCTTTTTCTCAGTTACAGACAGAAAAGAAGAAGGAGAAAGAGGGAGAGAGGAAGAGGAGGAAGTGGAGGAGGAAAAGGGGAAGGGGAAGAGAATAAGAGGAGGATTGGGGGAAGAAGAGGAAGAAAAGGAGGAAGAAGAGGAGGAGGAGAAGGCTGAGACTGAGAGGCAAAAAAGAAAAGCGTTTGTTAAGGTCTTCAGTACAAAATCTGCTTATTTTTAGGTCAAAAGCCTTTTTGGTAGTTACATACATATATTACCAAGAAGGCCTTAACATTCCCCTAAGCTTGTCTAAACTTTTGACAGGTTTCTTCCTGATTATAAGCCTCTGACCCCCTTTTTCTTAGGGAAAACAAAACAAAACAAAACAAACAAACAAAAAAAACTTACTTTGTAAAACTTAAAACTGTAAACTCTTTCTCTGTCCCTTTGGGATGTAAATTTTTTCCTAGTATCTTGCCAGTTTTACAACCCAGGAATGACTTTCTCAAAGACCTGGAGCCATCTGTTTGAAATACAATCATCAGGAAATATAGACATATAGTCTTTGTGTGGAAGGGTAGGGGCCTAACTTTGATATGCACCAAATAGCAGACACACTTTGCCTGATCACATGACCAATCTCCACCTTAAAGTCCTCCCACCCTCACCCCCACCCCCTGCTTTTGTACTAGCTCACATCAACGCTTTAACTCTCTTTTACCTCTCATTTCAGTGGAGGTAAAGTTAATCTTTTTTCCCTATGGCAGTAGTCGTGAAGAAAGTCTTCTTCTCCTGTTTAACTTGTCTGGTATAATTTTATTTTATTTATCTATTTTTTTTTTTTTTTTTACAATATCAGAAACTGAAACAAAATAAAGGTCAGTAAAAGACACTAGAAATGCCAAAAATGTTATAAATAAAATTCTATGCAACACTACTAACCTGGCCATTTCAGAATTTGAAAAATTTACAATACAATTTTGCCCCTTAGAGAAAAAAGCAACACATAAATATACTATTTTTAAAATGAAAATAATTTATAATTCTATTAAGTATAAAATAATCCTTTAGCTACTCTTCCCACTCTCTTGAAATTTTGATAATAGTATGTTGAATTGTTTCAACGTTTTATGTGCATATGTACATATAAATGAATATATTTTGTTACATTTATTACTTGTTTGGAACCAAATTCTGTTTTGTTCTCTTCTTCAGTTAACGCTATACTTTGAAGTTCTACATCAGAATATAAGAGTTTGGTGTTAGAATAATGATATGCAACCTTTTATATTGTATCAGATAAGATGAGATACAGAGATGATCAGATCTTGTTGATTAGATAAAAGATGAAAAATATACTAGGATCTGTACTTAGCACTCTGTAATTCTTAATGAGCCACACATATTTCTTATGTTTTCCAAGATCATCAAAATTTTATTAAGCTATGATATGTACTAAAGGCAGAAGAAGACAGCATTGTTATATGGAACGTCATTCTCCATGTGTATTACCATTCCTAAAATTATATTCAGTGAAACAGCAGAAACAGCCACCATTCCCTAGTCTGTTTTGCAGACAACCACCAGGAGCTTTCACCACTGAAGAAATCAATGGTCATGACAGCTCCAACTGAACCCTGTGGATTTCACTGGTTTTTGCTCCACAGGTATCTGCATTCACTCCAACCACCTGAGTCCCTCCCTACTCCCTTTCTAATCCCCGCTAGAGCCCTGGACATGCACCAGCAGCCAGGCCAGGCCTTGGTGGCTACATTAGTGTAGAGTGCCACACTACACCCCCAAAGTTAACCCTTACTGTTGTGTGCATTCTAGAGGCCAGCCCTTCCAGCCATGTATTTGCACACTGCTGGCCTGACACCTGTTACTGGCCTCCAGTGCCACGTGCAGACCTGTGGCAAGGTCATACAGCCATACAACCCATCAAATTGTATAGCGTGAATGAATGGATTAAAACAGAAACAAAAGAACAACAACAAAAAGTAAGACCCAACTATATTCTGCCCCTCAAGAGATATACTTTAGTTTCAAGGATACAGACAGGCTCAAAGTGAAGGGATGTGGAAGGATGTTTCAGGCAAATGGAAACCAAGAGAGCAGAAATAGCTATTTTATATCAGACAAAATAGATGTTAGTTAAAAAAAACATTAGCAGGAAACAAAGGTCATTATATTATGAAAAGGGATCAATTAATCAAGAGGATATACCAATTATTACGTATATATGCACTCAACATCAGAGCTTCTAAATATGTTAAGAAAATACTAACAGATATGAAGGGAGTAATAACAATACAGTAACAGTGAGAGATTTCAGTATCTCACTTTCAACAATGGATAGATCATCCAGACAATAAATAAAAAAGGAAACAGTGAATTTGAAAAATACTTTAAACCAATTAAACCTAACAGACCATTCTATCAAATAGCAGCAAAATACATATTCCTCATGGAAATTCTTCCAGGATACTTTATGAATGTATTATAATTTATCATTTAATTATGAATTATGCATATTTTCCTTCTGACATTCTAGTTTGTACCATTTCTACTTATGTGATTAGTTTTAACATGGAGCTGTTAATTGCCTTTGCCATCAAATGAAATGTAAGGCAAAAAATGACATCTTAAAAGCTACTCTCAGGTGCCTGGGTGGCTCAGTGGGTTAAGCCTCTGCCTTCGGCTCAGGTCATGATCTCAGGGTCCTGGGATCGAGTCCCGCATCGGGCTCTCTACTTCGAAGGGAGGCTGCTTCTTCCTCTCTCTCTCTGCCTACTTTTGATCTCTCTCTCTGTTAAATAAATAAACAAATTCTTTAAAAAAAAAAAAAGTTACTCTCAATATTTTAAGTTTCTAGTCTGGTTAAAGCAATTTATTTTGTCTGGAAGAAATGATGCTATATATACATGAAATATCATTCACTATTTTAATAAAAGTGCAAATACAATAGAAGAGTAAATTTTGGAGAGAATGATCTCTTTTGAATAGACAACTCTCCTAGATTACTCTTGTAGAGTGTAACTGAATTTTATTTAAAAATAATTATTTAAGTCTATACTATCAGTGACTTATCTTTGTAAATAACCAAAAATAAATAAAATTCAACACATTACATGTTTAAAGTCTTATATTGTCCTTTTTGTGGTAACGATGATCACTTTTTGTAAATCACTCTTTTGATCAATATGACTCATCATGTAAAGGGAAAAGAAGGTGTATGCAGTATGTATGTGTATGTGTATGGAATAGCTTAGGAATATGAAAATTATTTTAAATATATTTTACATATAGTTAATGATTATGCCTCTGAAAACACTTCAGCTACATACACTCTAATGTGAAGATATCAGAAGAAAGTAAATCATGGGATGATAGAAAATTTTGGTATTTTACCTCATAAACCTATGTAGGTACACCATGGCTAATGAAAATGCATTGCGTGTTGCATTCATGTTGATAGGAGTAAGAGAAGAGTTGTATTTATGGTGGTAAGAGTGCTAGATAAAAAATTAGAAGTTTGACTTTTCCGATTTTCCTTTGGTCACTGATTTCTAGTTTCATACCAGTGTAGCAGGAAAAGGTACTTGATAGGGTTTTTACTGTCTTAAATTTAAGACTTTGTGGCCTAATACCTATCCTGGAAAGAGAAAAATGTGTATTCTCTTTCTATTGGATGGGACATTGTGTATATACCTCTTGGGTCCTTTTGGTCCATAGTATTGTTCAAATTCTGTTTTCTTATTGATTTTCTGTCTCGATTGCTATCTGTCTGATAAGGGTTAATATCTAAAATATTATGAGTCTCCTACAACTCAGCAGCAAAAAGAAACAGAAAACCTAATAAAAAATAGGCAAAGGACTTTCATATAGATACTTTTCCAAAGAAGACAGACAAGTGGCCACCAGTTATATGAAACTGTGCTCAACATCATTAATCATACAAAAATGCAGATCAAAACCACACTGAGATATCACCTAACACTTGTTGGGATGGCTATTATAAAAAATCCAAAAGATAACAAGTATTGGCGAGTATGTGGAGAAACTGGAATCATCATACACTGTTGGTGGGAATGTAGAATGGTGCAGCCACTATGAAAAACAATATGTAGTTTCTTTAAAAAATTAAAATAGAACTATCATATGATCCAGCAATCCTACTTCTGGGTTTTTATCCAAAGGAATTGAAATTAGGATCTCGAAGAGATACTGCAGTCTCATGTTCATTGCAACACTTAGTTTCAGTATCAAAGATTTGGGAAAAGACAAACAAACAAGTGTTCATCAATAGATGAATGGGTAGAGATATACAGAATACTATTTGGCTTAAAAAAAAAAAATTAAGAAATCCGCTCTGTGGCACCTGGGTGGCTCAGTTGGTTAAGCATCCAACTCTTGGTTTCGGCTCAGATCATGATCTCAGGAGTCCTGAGACTGAGCCCCACATCTGGCTTCCCACTGAACAGGGAGTCTGCTTCCCCTCTTTCTCTCTCTCTCTGCCCTTCCCCATGCTCATGCACTATTTCTTTCTCTAAAACAAACAAACAAATCTTTAAGGGGAAAAAAAAAGAAATCCACTATTTGTGACAACACAGATGAATCTAGAGGAAATTTTTCTGTGAAATTAGTCAGTCACAGAAGGACAAGGATTGTGTGATTCCACTTAAATGAGGATTTTAATACAGTCAAAACCATAAAAAGAGAATGGAATGGTGGCTGCCAGGGACTTGGGGGAAGGGCAAATGGGAAATGTTGCTCAGTGGATATAAAGTTTCAGTTATGCAAGATGAATAAGTTCTAGAGATCTTCTTCACTGCTATACAACATAGTACATATGGTTAACAATATTGTATTGTGGACTTTATATTGAAAAGAAAGTTCTCAGGTTTCTTCACACACACATACATGTACACACATACATATATACACACACACAAAAGAATAGAGGAAATTTTTGGATGTGTTGAGTATGTTTAATAACTTGGTTATGGTGATGGTTTCATATGACATGCACATGTCCCAAATTATCAAAAAGTGTACATTAAATATGTGAATTTTGGGTATATTAATTATACCTTAATAAAGCTTGGAAAAGAATCAGAAGTTTGAATTCAATTAATATTACCACTATTTATTAGGATGCTAAAATTTCTGAGTACCTACATTATGTTACCCATTACTGTAACTTCAGCACATATGTAGTTGATACTCATATTTCACAAATAAATGAATGTATAACATAATTACATAATTATAATTCTATACTATTTATATGACTTAGACCAAGGTTAATTATTGTCAATTGTCTTAATTTATAAAATGAAATTAAAGTCTATTTCATGAGGTTCACACAGTATATGGTAGCACTGTAGTAGCATGGTGGTCTCTTAGTAAATTTAGCTTTAATGCAATAGATCAAACTGAACACTTAATATGTGTCAGAAACTGGTCCCTGGTTTAGAGAGTTCCAAAAGCAGTACATAACACTGTATTTTTGTGAGACTAGATAGGAAAAAAGAGTTAAGAGGGACTGTACATAAGCACAAACTTGATTATCTACAAATAGAATGACAACATAATTTTTTAGCCCAAATGGGACACTTCTAAGAATTAAGAAAGATCTCAGTTGGGTGCCTGGGTGGCTCAGTTGGTTAAGCGACTGCCTTTGACTCAGGTCATGATCCTGGAGTCCCGGGATCGAGCCCCATATCAGGCTCCCTGCTCAGCAGGGAGTCTGCTTCTCCTGCTGACCTCTCTCCTCATGCTCTCTCTCTCTCTC
>NW_019154098.1:28226765-28283872 GCF_002288905.1 Enhydra lutris kenyoni | reverse complement strand
AAATAAAAAAAAAAAAAAAAAAAAAAAAAAAAAAAAAAAAAGAAAGATCTCAGTTAATCATTGTGCTGGGACAACAGACTAAACCAGAAATATTCCCCAACTGCCATATATTCAATGCTACTATCTGGTATATGTTTGATTAGAGTTATCCATGTGTTAGTCATAAAGAAAGTTAGTGTATAACTTTCAAAAGAAAACAAAGGTTCTTTTTCATATTTCTGCTAAAATTCTATATAACACAGATTTTCTCCTCTAAGATAAGGCAAAATTATTGATGTTAACCATGAATCTAGTCTGGAATAAAATAAATAATTTAAATAAATTAAAATGTTAATTAAATAGCTCAGAAATATAGAAACTGTCTATATATCCTAATTCAATATACTAGAATCAGTATATTTTTAAAAAGTAATTTCAAGAATATTTTGGAGTGTGAATAATGACTCATACTGGTTCAATTAGATTGAGAGTTAAAATATTTTAAGTTGATCTAGTGTCACTTTTCCCAGACATACATATAATTTACTAAACCATTTTGACTTTTTTTTTCTTTTAAGAAAGGGAGAGAGGAGGACGAGGAGGCAGAAGAGGGGCACAGGAAGAGGGAGAGAGAGAGAATGTCAAGCCGACTCCACACCCAGCGCAGAGCCTGACTTGAGGCTCAATCTCACAACCCTGAGATCATGACCTGAGCTGAAATCAAGAGTAAGATGCTTAACTGACTGAGCCACCCAAGTGCTCCTAGACCATCTGAATTTCTCAAGTGAAACAAAGTAACATATATAAATTGCTAAAATGTCACAGTTAAAACCATTGTTTATTTTTAACCTTCTACAATGGCAAATAGTAGCCAATCTGTTTCCTTCTGCAAGTATTTCCTCTATTATTTTGTTCTTCATTCACAAATAGATCAGAAATGTTAAAAAAAAAAAAGTGGTATCTAGAATGCATGTATCACTTCTGGGCTCACTGTTTTCCAGTTTCTAATTATCCTTTATAATTTGTTCCTGCTTATTTTTATAGATCTCTCAATTTTCCCTCTTACTGAATATAACTAAGTAATTACAAAGCAAAGTACGGTTTTATAACAAGATAATTTAACAAAATTAGAAACATTGAAAAGTTAAACACTAAACAGGTAAAGAAAATTGCTACATTAGCATGAACAGAACAATCTTCTGTGATGACAAATCATTCACTAAGAAAAATAATCAAAAGAAAAAAACGAACTGTTAGGAATAAAAACAATAAAACCTTCGAACATTTATTTTAAAACAAACTGGAATCTTTATGGAGATTTTATACGTTGGCTATTACAATTTTAATTAGACAAGGATGGGTAATAAACTAACCATAATAGCCAAGTTTGTGAAGAGTAAAATCTGTCTCTAAGTATTGAATCCTCCAAGAAAAAGAAGGTAGTCTCGATATTTGTCTTCATGACAGACTTTTGTTTTGCAATCATGCCACATGCATAACACTCCTTCACTTCTCCAGATTAACAAATTGTATTCTAGAGGGGAAAACTATGTTTATGAAGAGAGAGCTACAATGTTAAAGAAATATCATGTGGTTTAATACACAAAAGAAAAATCAATTATAATATTTTAAAATACATGGAATAAATAGAGGTTAATAATAGAGAGGTTATCTAATCATAGTTTTATAGCTATAGGAAGTCAGATAAATAAAAATAAATAAAAGTACTTATGCATAGGGAATACAACCATGGCTACATAATTTGGTATTTCCAGCTTCTAATAGTATGCCTGCATACTAAAAAGTCTTAATTCATGTATAAGTGAATCTGCAGTGGTTTTTTAAGTGGATTTCCTTCTATTTTTGTTTTATGGATGTATGTATTTATGTGTATATATATATATATGTATGCAATCTCTACATCCAACATGGGTCTCAAACTCAAATACCCCAAAATCAAGAATCTCATGCTCTACCAACTGAGCTAGCCAGGCACCACAATTATACATAATTTTTAATTAATAAAAATAATTAATTTGGGGGCACTCGGGTGGCTCAGTTGGTTAAACAACTGCCTTTGGCTCAAGTCATGATCCTGGAGTTCCAGGATCGAGTCCCACATCAGCCTCCCAGCTCCACCAGGAGCCTGCTTCTCCCTCTGACCTTCTCCCCTCTCATGCTCTCTCACACTGCCTATCTCAAATAAATAAATAAATAAATAAATACTTAAAAAATAATTTTAATTAATTAATTCAAGTCCCTCTAAATAATTTGTCATTAGCCAAGTTTCCCGGACAGCTGACTTTAAGACAGATATTTGCATGCAGGCATTTAAATACAATGTGTGCTAGATAATAACATTTTTAAAGGAGTACGGGTAGCAGAATGGAGCTGACAACTCATGTCAATCCCATAGGGAGTTTTGAAGTTGGAATGGCCCTTCCAACATCTCCAACTAAAAAAAGGAGCTTGGCCTTTTTAGCCCAGAGTCCTCCCTGGGGAAGGATGCAAATCTCAGCAAGACAATGCCCTTTGAGCTAGTGGAATCCCTACTCAGAGCTGTGAATCACTGGTAGCACATACTTCTGAAAGTTGAGGGAGTGAGTTCTTTGGTCTTAAAAACAGTATCTGTATGAAACAACACTGTGTCCATAATAGGTCCCTCCTTGTGTTGCATGGATTTACTTGCTTTATACAGTAAGTTCATTTT
Source organism: Enhydra lutris kenyoni (assembly GCF_002288905.1). NCBI lineage: Eukaryota > Metazoa > Chordata > Mammalia > Carnivora > Mustelidae > Enhydra > Enhydra lutris. The sequence continues at coordinate 28,281,183 of NW_019154098.1, read as the reverse complement.
GTCTGGGACAGAATTTTTAGAATTCTGGTCTGTTTCTTTTGCTAGGAAAATATTCAGGGAGAAAAAAGATATGAACAATTGCCACTTCTGCTTGTATTTGGTTTGAAGACCAGAACTGACACTAACGACTTCCATCTTGATCACCCACTCTGGATTCCCCTCTGCCTCAAATGGGTCTCTTGCCTGGTGGGGTGACCCGATCTGCTGAGGAGCCTGAACTGGTTAACACGAACCTATTACGCTATAGTAGCTGTAGTTGGTCATTTAAAGTTAAAACGGAATAGTGACCAAAGCATGCCTCAAGTGGATTTTTCAAGTGCCAATCATTTGCCACCCTGATCAATTATAAAGCAAAATGACTACTTCCTTGTGATGACCAATTACCTCTGCCAGTATGGTAGCTAACTTCTATTCTACTCTACTCTATTCTATTCTAGTCTAACCTAACCTATTCTATTCTATTTTTTGCTTGATGGGCTTTTGGCAAAAGGAACCTAGAATGATCAGGCAGTAGCTAAAACTTAACAATGCTGTGATTCTATGTTGGCTTGTATCCCATGGTGGATTATTTCCCTATGTAAAAACAAACAAACAAAACCATTGAGACTACTGTTTCAGAGACTGTTAAGTATGTATTCCATAGCTGATAATCAGAATTAATGTCGAGTGGAGTTATTCCTAATTCTTCCCCATGGCATCCATTCCCAGACACACAACACTCTATTTTGATCTTGATCTTTGATTTGATAGAATGATCTTGATCACTCTATCTTGATCTTTGATTTAGAGTATGTATGTATAGCATCATGGGGTGTAGTGCCTTTTCACTCCAGGGTTTCATTTTCAAGATGGTTATGAAGGTGTGATAGCAAGGAGCTGCTTCATTTTTATCAGGTCAACAGCTTTGGGAAAGTTTGTTATATGATCCACAGCCAGTGGATCCCATGATCCTGTGTTCACTGCTCTACTTCTTTGGTTATAAAGTGAGTTATTTGGTTTGATGTTACATTATGCAGCATACTATGTTAATGATACAAACAATTCATGAGCTCTTGTAATGCTCCTAAGTGATACTAAAGCCATGTGAACAGGCAATAAAAATCTGTACCTGGGGGTGCCTGGGTGGCTCAGTGGGTTAAAGCCTCTGCCTTCGGCTCAGGTCATGGTCCCAGGGCCCCGCATCCGGCTCTCTTCTCAGCAGGGAGGCTGCTTCCTCCTTTCTCTCTGCCTGCTTCTCTGCTTACTTGTGATCTCTCTGTCAAATAAATAAAATCTTTAAAAAAAAAAATCTGTACCTGAAAAAATGTGAAATTTCAGTCAAAATGAATTGTTTCCCCATCAGAAGTTGGAAAAAAATTAAATGTAGTCAACTTACCATCAGATAGCCATTCTTTTTTTTTTTTTTTTTCCTAAAAGGAATGGTGCCATATTTGGAGATCAGTATTCCTTTTGTTGTTAGCAGGATGTATACTGAGAAAGTAAATGGAAACTCAGGCAGTGGAGGCCTACACTGTGGGCTCAATGAATAGTCTACATCCATAATACCATAGGTATTTTGTCCACAAGTCCATTTAACCATACCTGATGATTCTGATGGTAGGCTCTGGCTGACATTAACTGGCCAAATCATTGTTTATTTAATTGTTTAGTGTGCTTTAGTTGTAGATGTTGCCTGTTAGATATTAACATGGAATACAAAGATGTTTGTATTTCAATAGATCCGTTAATATGCCTCTTCCCTGCTTGTTTCCATTCTTCCAATCTTTTTATTCCAAGTTTACTAAGTATTGTTTCTTCCTTCACGGGAATTGCAAAATATTATAATTTTTTCTTTTGGACAAAAATGCCCCGAATGCTCTAGACCACTGATATTAGAGATCCTTGAAATTTCATGGGGTTTAACTACCATCTTCTGGAATGTATGTATCTTACCAAAGTTCTTGCTGTGTCTTCTTATTCATATGTTTAGCTTGTTGTCAGCAATATGGTACATTTATATTAATGTTCTAAAGGTATACAATTATCCCTTTTAAGTTAATGTAAACTTCTCTTCCACTTGCCATATATGAAAGGAAAAGACATATTTGCCTGATTCAATTCATGAGTACATTCAGTGTACTTGAGGCCATGTTAATTTGTTCCTACAATTGATGCTAGACAGGCACAGAACAAAAATTGGAGCTAGTGCTTGACTGATACTAAGGTAATGCAGTGTTCTGTGCAGGATCTGTCTTCATTGTTTCTCACAAGAAGTCTGCTGTTATCTTTGTTCTTTTGTATGTAATATGTCTTTTTCTCTGGCTTTTAAAGAGATTTTCTCTTTATTCCTGCTTTTAGAAATTACTTTATGGTGTGTCTTATTGTGGTTCTATTTGTAATTGTCCTGCTTGCATAGATTTACATTTTGTATTTTTTGAATTTAGTGAATTTACATTTTGTATTTTTGAATTTAATGTTTTATTGAATTTAAAACATTTATTCTATTTTTTTTTTCATAAAATACATTTTTGATTCCTTTATTTCACTCTTTGGGCCTCCAATTACATATATATTAAACTTTCCCAAATTGTCCCAGGTTGCTGAGGCTCTGTTATCTCTTCCTTAGGTTCCTATACACACACTATTTTTGCATTTGTTTAGATTGTTTCTATTGCTAAATCTTCAAGTACAGTGATTTTTTTTTTCTTCCACAGTGTCTAAACTGTTTTTAATGTCATTCTATACAATTTTCATTTCAGTTATGGTATTTTTCATCCCTAGTTAGTCCATTCAGTTAAGTCTACTTTTATATTTTTCATTTTCTCTTCATTATATTCATGTTTTATATTAATCCTTGAGCATATTTATTAATAATTGCTATATAGTAAGTTTGCATGTACAGTGAGTTGGATTTGATGTTGGATATTGTCAATATTGTGGTTTTGAAAGTCCAGGGTTTTTTTCTTCATTTTGAGTGTGATTTGTTGTTTTGTGACTGTCCATTAACTTATTTGTGAGCTGACTAGATATTTTTTTAAGTCAATTGATGTGTTTTAACTCATGTCATGAGTAGCCTATTGAATTGTTCTAGTCCAGCCTCGCTATTAAGGTATTATAACTCTTAGTTCCCGTTGAAAACCTGTGCATTCCGTATGATCTCTCTATGTTATCAGGCAGTAACATGAACATCTCTTAGCCCTTGGGGAGTTCTGCGAATTGCTCATCTTACTACTTTCCAGTAGTTGTTCCTTACTTGTGGTTTTCACCTCATGTAAGGGCAGCTTAGTACTCAGAAGCAGAATTAAAGGTGGACCTCCAGAGATTTTTTTTTTTTTCCCAGTGTAACTCCATCTCCTCCAAATCCATGGCTCACAAATTCCAGCAACATAATTCTTCTAGAATGTAAATTTATGTTTCCAAAACTCAGTGAGGCCATTATACAGGTTGGCTTCTTTATTACACCATAGTTAAGAAACAGCAGCCAGTGAATATCCAAGATGACTGCAGGGCATATTTTGTCTGTTTCCCATAGCTTAGAAATCTTCATCCTAAACTGTACATTTTCCAGTCTCTGAAAGTAACAAGTTCATATTTTTTACTTAGGTTTTAATTATTTACAGAGGTAGAGCAAGTCCAGTAGAAAGTACCCTAACATGGTCAAAAACAGAATTCATCTACTTTTAATAATCTCTTGTACTCCTTTAAGATCATATTCTCTGAAGAAATAAGATTAATATCTTGGTGTGTATCTTTCCATACATTTATCTACAGATAGACATCAATTTAAGATTGTGCTCATACTATTCATATTTATTTCCAAAAAGGCATTATTTTACTTAATTATTTAAATTTTGCAATAGAAATCTTGATAATTTTTTTCTGGATTAAGATGGTATAAATGAAAAATATTATGTTGCTTCATGTTACTTTTAATTCTGTCTAGAATCTCTTCAAAATTTCTCTTCATCTCTAAATTTTAGAAATTTCACCAGCATATTATTATAATACTATAACAAATTATAATATTATAATTTGTGTAAATTGTTTCAAAATGAAAAACAATTCTCCCTTTATTAACTCCTGTTGTTGTTATTTCTCCTCTATTAATATTTATGTTATAGTTTCTATTGAATATTGGCTTTCCTGGAAATCATCTTCATGACTGTAACTCTGTATCTGTTTTCCAGATTGAAAACACAGTTTCCAAATTTTACCTTTGATTTCCAGTTTGAAAATACAATTAATAATTTCTCCTATAGTGTGTCATATTTTCTCCATTTGTTATTCCAAAATATTAACTTAGTTTTCATCTCTTTCAGAAGAGAGGATTTCTTTAAATCCAAATTTGTTCAATGACTTCCTATTTTACATACCTTTTTTCCTGCAATCATTTTTCTTTCATAGACTTTTCTATGAATGCTTCCATTAAGTTCTCCTTTATAGCAGCCTACTCTAGCATTGAGATTGATCTTCCTCCTTCTTTTTATTGTATAAATCATGATATTCCAGCCACTGCATATGGGGCCTCTCAACATTGGTTTTGGTCTTCACATTAGGTAGACAGTGAAAGATAATGTATGAATATTTTCTTCAGTGGCCTGTTGTTGACTAGAGAAACAAAAAGGACTTCTATCTTTTAGGGGAGCCCATCTGTTTATATCTCTTTCTTTTTAAGTACAGTTTGTAACAGGGAACCTTCAAATAAAACGTATTCTCTTCAAGTGTTAAAGCAATTGATGTGAACATCTTAACTCTCCTATAATTACATGTAGCTAAGGAGTTACCAATATGTCTGCTCAGATAATTACATGTAGCTAAGGAGTTACCAATATGTCTGCTCAGAAAATCAAGGTATCGGCTGGACTTCACCCAAGGCTCCTTCCAAGTCTTAGTAGTTTCCCCAATGCCCAAATTACTAAATACATTAAATACTTCCACCTACTAAACACCTATTCACATATACACATGTCTCACCGAGAACTCAAATTCCCAAGTATAACAAGGATCTTCTTCAAACTACAAAACTTTATGATTGTTAATTTGTTACTCAACTGTCCTACCGGAGAGTTTGAGTGGATAAGAACACAGATGTGTTTAAGTCACTTTATTTCCAAACATTATTCATAGTTATTTAATATGAATTAGGATCACTTAATAAAATGTGAATTTGAAGGTATAACAATCGCCATATTATAATAGATTAATGGTAAAAATATCGTGTTAAGTTTTAGATATCAACCTCAAAATGGCATTCATATTCCTATACATTTCATTTTCAGCATATATTAATTTAATTTCTCTAAATCAGTTTGAATTGCTTTATGCAACTCACCAAGGATTTATATAAGTATAAATTATACAGATGTAAAAAGTTAGGTCCTTTAGTAAAAAGTATGACTTAACCAAACAAAATTCTTGAGTATCAGTTGGGCATATTGCATTTCCGTGGGAGCACTATGGATGCTTAGTGCTTGGTTGGTAGCCTTTACATAAATAAGAGTGAAATTTAAGACAATAACATAAGGGAAAAAAACATTCTAAACACTTGGTAACAGAGTTTCTCTAAGGGAGGGAACCCTTTGTTTCAAGTGCTTTAGAAGCAGCTTTGGATCTGGAACAGAAACATGTATTTTTGTATATGAAACTAATAGAAATTCTAGGAGTTAGGTTAGCGTGAAGCACACTGGGTATGAAAGACTCTGAAGCAAGTTGCTTAACACTCAAAAACTGGAGCGGTCAAAGATCTGAGGACTCAGATCTGGGGATAACAAGTACTTCAAAATTAAGTTAGTTTTGGCATTGCAATACAAAACCTGTTAAGTAAACCCTTTTCCTTATAAACTCCTTCCACTTTTCTAAACTTTAAACAAAAAGTTTCCCACGCAGCTCTGAATATTTGGAGAGTTGATTTGTTGAAAATACCAGGGTAGTGTTAAATCTGGAATCACCACATATGAAAAAATGGAGGATGCCCGTTTTCAATTATGATAATCTATAAACAGAAATAACTCACAGCAATTAGAAACTGGTAGCAGGGGGCGCCTGGGTGGCTCAGTGGGTTAAAGCCTCTGCCTTCAGCTTGGGTCATGATCCCATGGTCCTGGGATCCAGCACCGCATGCATCAGGCTTTCTGCTCAGCAGGGAGCCTGCTTCCTCCTCTCTCTCTGCCTGCCTTTCTGCCAACTTGTGATCTCTGTCAAATAAATAAATACAAATCTTAAAAAAAAAAAAAAAAGAAAGAAAGAAACTGGTAGCAGCACATTCCCAAGTGTAAGGAGTTAGGGTAGTACTTGATCTGAAACTAAATGGAGGATTTTACAAATAGAAAAATGTAGCTAGCAATTTTATAAGGGAAGGTGAACACTGGTGAAGAGCTTGAAATGCAGAAATCTACACTTGGGGGAGAAAAGAATTGGGAGATGACAAATAACTGGAGGTTCCATAAGGTGAAAAGAAAGTGCACAAAATGGTGCTAAAACATCAAGCTCAGTAAAAGGAATTCTTGGTAAAAATATTTATAATCTAAAAGCTGAGCTTAACCTCATTTTTCTTCTCTCTTTTTTATTTTTATTTTTTATTTATTTATTTTTAATTAATTAATTAACTTATTTATTTTTTTGAGAGAGAGAGAGAACAAACAGGGAAGAGGGTCAGAGAGAGAGGGAGAAGCAGGGTACCTGCTGAGCAGGAAGGCCAATGTGGAGCTCAATTCCAGGATCCTGAAATCAAGCCTAAGGTGAAGGCAGCCGCCCAACCGACGGAGCCACCCAGGCGCCCCTTAACCTCATTTTTCAAAACTAATATAGCTGTATTATAAATTTTTAAAAAGATTTTATTTATTTATTTGACATGGTTGGTGGGGGGGAGAACATGCGTGGGAGGAGAGGGAGACAGAAAAGGAGAATGGTTGGGCTCTGATCCCAGGACCCTGGGATAATGACCTGAGACAAAAGCAGACATGTAACTGATTGAGCCACCCAGGTGCCCCTATATTAGAAATCTCAATCATAAACCCTCAATAATATTCTATAAAGCTACAAGTAAAGATATTTTTTAAGCTTGTTCTGATAATGTAGGCTCGTATCTTCACATTGGCCTAATGGAATTTTAGAAAGGATTTAAACATTACCAGTAAGGGAAATCTGAGGTCACCAAAACTTTCTAACAAATCAAAGTAAGAATGACTAGAAACAAATGTAGAGCTAGGGTCAAAGAAAAATGGAATTATAACAGTTTCTTTGTGATTGAATCATGAAATAACGTTTGTGCTTGGTTAGTGCATTCAATGGCACACTGACACTAAATGTAAAGTTTCTGGAAAATTTCCTCTTTGAACATGTCATGCTCTTTCATTGAAAGACTCCTTGAAAATTGACTACAAACTCTCTGAATCTATCCATACTTCCAAATATTATATCCAATTTATTTTCACTATGCTTATTTTTTTAAATATTATGTTATGTTAGTCACCATACAGTACATCATTAGTTTTTGATGTAGTGTTCCATGATTGTTTGCATACAACACCCAGTGCTCCATGAAATACATGCCCTCCTTAATACCCATCACTGGGCTAGCCCACTCCCCACCCTCTCCCTTCTGAAACCCTCGGTTTGTTTCCTATAGTCCGTAGTCTCATGGTTCGTCTCAGTTTTGATTACCCACCTTCATTTTTCCCTTCCTTCTCCTAATGTCCTCCATGCTATTCCTTATGTTCTACAAATAAATGAAACCATATGATAATTGTCTTTTTATGTTTGGCTTATTTCACTTAACATAATCCCCTCCAGTTCCATCTACATCAATGCAAATGGTGGATATTCATCCTTTACGATGGCAGAGTAATGTTCCATTGTATATATGGACCACATCTTTATCCGTTCATCTGTTGAAGGGCATCTCAGCTCCTTCCACAGTTTGGCTATTGTGGACATTGCTGCTATTATCATTGGGGTGCACGTGGCCCTTCTTTTCACTACATCTATATCTCTGGGGTAAATGCCCAAGAGTGCAATTGCTGGGTCACAGAGTAGCTCTATTTTTATCTTTTTGAGAAACCTTCATACTGTTTTCCAAAGTGGCTATACCAACTTGCATTCCCACCAAGAGTGTAGGAGAGTTTCCCTTCTCCCCTTCTTCACATCCTCTCCAACATTTGTTGTTTCCTGCCTTGTCAATTTTTGCCATTCTAACTGGTGTAAGATGGTATCAATGCGGTTTTGATTTGAATTTCCCCAATGGTTAATGATGTTGAACATTTTTTCATGTGTCTGTTAGCCATTTGTATGTCTTTTTGGAGAAGTGTCTATTCATGTCTTATGCCCATTTTTTGACGTGATTACCTGTTTTGTGTGTGTTGAGTTTGAGAAGTTCTTTACAGATCTTGGATACCAGCCGTTTATCTGTAGTGTCATTTGCAAATATCTTCTCCCATTCCATGGGTTGCCTCTTGGTTTGTTGACTGTTTCCTTTGCTTTGCAGAAGCCTTTTATCTTGACAAAGTCCCAAAAGTTCATTTTTGCTTTTGTTTCCCTTGCCATGACAGAAGTTGCTGTGGCTGACGTTGAAGAGGTTACTGTCTGTGTTCTCTAGGATTTTGACGGATTCCTGTCTCACATTGAGGTCATTCATCCATTTAGAGTTTATCTTTGTGTATGGTGTAAGAGAATGACTGAGTTTCATTCTTCTGTATATAGCTGTCCAATTTTCCCAGCACCATTTATTGAAGAGATTGTCTTTTCCACTGGATATTTTTTCCTGCTTTGTTGAAGATTAGTTGACCATAGAGTATGCTTATTTTCTTACTCATCCATTTTTGTATATTAAAAATTTAAGTTATTCCAGATATAAATTCTTGCAATTTTCTCATTTTGCATATGAAGAAATTAAAGTTCAAAATCATACTGTGTCTGGCTCATAGTGACATGGATTGTTGGTACTCAAACTCCAAGCTTCCTAACTTCCAGATTATTCACTGGATTCTTCTTATGGGAGAAATTATGATTAAGGAAAATAAATTGATGTTTTTCTCTTCAGTTGATGGGTAAAAGGGGATGCAGGGAGATGGTGATTTAGTGTCCTGTGACAAAGAAAGTCAGTTGAGTATTTAGGAGTAGCTGAAGCTATAGAGCATGTACAGATGAATATGTTGCTTACAATGCTGTCACTGGTAATGTCAAGTCAAATTGTTTTCATTGGGATGGAGCATGCATTTTATATTTAAATCTCACTTTAACTGAACTCTTCCTTTTAGAAAGACCAAGTGCATTTATGTTCTTTAACTCCATCATATGTGTGTATTTATACACATACACACATATATATGTGTGTGTGTGTATGGGTGTGTATAATTAAATCATGTATTCATGATTAAATTCCAAATATTGTTTCCCAAAAATCACACACCTAACAACAGTCAGGTTGGTGAGATAAGTCTGTTATTTTACTGTATGTCTCATAACATTTCTAAGTTGTCATGCTGAGTGGTGAATTTGATGAACTTGTTTGCAATTAACCAATAAACCTATTGTCAGGGACTGGATAGGCTAATAATTATATTAGAAGAGAAGATGGAGGCTTAATAGTGTGATTTTACCTCTTAAATAACTGAGCCATCAATTGTACTATGTTTGTGGGATGCTACATTCTTTACTCCTCCTTTACCCTATCTTGGAACATTGAACTTTAACTCTTTTTTTCTTTTTTAAGATTTTATTTATTTGACAGACAGAGAGGCAGGCAGAGAGAGGTGGGGGGGGGGGGAGCAGGCTCCCTGCTGAGCAGAAAGTCCGATGCAGGGCTCCATCCCAGGACCCTGAGATTATGAACTGAGCCAAAGGCAGAGGCTTAACCCACTGAGCCACCCAGGGACCCCTGGAGTTAAGAGCCAAACTCTAGAGACAAAATGCTTGGATATTAACTACCTGTGTGACCTTGGTCAAGTCACTTAATTTCATGTAACTAGTTTCCTCATTTGGCAAATGACAATGATACTGGTACCTATGACATAGGATTCTTAGAAGTCTTAACTGAATGAAAATCCATGCTTAGAACAGTGCCTAACACATATTAAATGCTACATAAATGGTGTTTACATTTTCATGATCTCCCTCTTATTCAATTTCTCCCTCTCCAGGTTTGTCTCTATCTTTTTATTTCATATACACATACTACAAGTAATGTTCAGTGGCTGATTTTTCTGGATCCATCATTCAAAAAAGTATTTCCATATAAAAAGTTAAATGAAGTTTGTTAAGAAAACATTAAGTAAAAACTGCCTCTGATTTCAGAGCTGCACCTCATGGAATGAATTGTTTAATTATAAAATGAAGAAATAAATGCTTATTTTTGGCATATTTGCACAAAACGTTAAAGCATACACCATATCAATAGTTTCATAGATAAGCATAGCACCAAAAACTCAGGGAATATTAGAAATGTACATAAAACTGTATTAGTAGATAAAACTCAGTACTATTTACCAAGTACCCTACAATCAACTTTAGTTTGAAATCATCTGAGTATTATGAGGAAATTTAGCAAATCTCACAGCACACAGCTACTACTGTTTAAATCCACTCACTTTCAGAGAGAGAAGCAAAAATAGTGACACTGTTCTTGTGTGATGAGGAGGACAATAGTTTCACAAGGAATAAAAATAAAATAGATTTCTTGTTCTTTCTACTTTAGGAGAAAATGTTGGAGCACATGGGTCCATGAAGAAGGGACAGTGTATTTATCCCCGGATATATAGCTTAAGGAATGTAGGCCAGAATCCTGACAATTTGTCAGTACTAAGTCACCCACCTGCCACATGTGGAGAAATTGTTCTTTAGAAGTTGCCATAGACAAGGAAGTTTTATTCAGAACAAATCTATGTATAGCAAACAGTTTGTCAAATTTCTTTCAGAAGTGTGAGCTCTGAACATATGGGATAGTGTCAGACATAACAGAAAATTGAAATTGGCATGTTTCTACAAAAATGCTTTTCTGTAAGAAGGTGGTGGTTGCCTATATGGATTCCTTAAAAGAATCTTAAGTATCTACCAAGAATTGCAGGGTCAGTTTCCACTACATACATGGGTATCGACACTTAAAAGTGTTTTAATTCCATGCTTTTATCCAGTATTCCTTATGTTAAAGTAGCAGAATGTCATTAAGATAAACTTGTTGCTACACTGCCACCTTCCCAAATGGCCTAGTTTTACATTCAATATTAGAGAGCTAATCTTACATTTTAAAATGTGATTATAGCATTTACTCAATAATCCAAATAATCCGTGGGTAATATATCTGTTCAGTTTTGGACATCTATTGTATTTAGTAAAGCCAATGTGTCACTTCACATCATTTTTTTTATAGATGGAAAAAGTAAATACTTTATATTTCAATGTAAATTAAAGACTCAAATTAGGTATCATTTTTCCTGGACCTGAACCTTTTATAATACAGCCTGAATAGAATCAGTTTACTTTGTGAAGTATATTTATAGTGTTTATGGTGATCATGTTTAATGGTTTTCATATAGTGATAGAAAGGTGGTGTATAAAACAACTGAGATTAAAAGTAATAATTTGCAAACACCCGGGTGGCTCAGTCAGTTAAGTGGCTGACTCTTGATTGCAGCTCAGGTTACGATCTTAGGGTTGTGGGATCAAGCCCTGAGTCAGGCTCATGCTCAGTACAGGGTCTGCCTGAGAGTCTCTCTTTCTCTCCTTCTGTTCCTCTCCCCACTCATGCTCCAGATAAATAAATAAATAAAATCTTAAAAAAAAAGTCAAGTAATTTGCACTTCTGTATTCAAGCACTAATTTCAATACACATACTAATGTTAATTTTTATTATTAAATATGTCTATCCCTATGAATCTCAATTTCCACATTTATGGAATATTATTAATTGTAGTTAAAATTTTGAATATGTATTTTGTGGTAAGTATAGAGCACATAAATATGCATCCATTAACAATCCCAGGTAAATAGTTTTGATATTTTCATTTATTAAAATTAGGGATCCAGGGCACCTGGGTGGCTCAGTTGGTTAAGCATCTACCTTCAGTTCAGGTCATGATCCTGGAGTCCTGGGATCGAGCCCCTCAGGAAGCCTGCTACTCCCACTCACTCTGCCTGCCATTCTGTCTACTTGTGCTCATTCTCTTGCTCTCTCTGTCTAATAAATAAATAAAATATTTTTAAAAAACTAGATGGATAAAGTGAAATGGGATCTGGGCCTAGATATGTTAATAATTTGTCCAAGTCACAGAGCTCATGGTAGAGCCAGGATAATGCACCCAGGAATTCTATTTACAGACTTTAGAAACTTGACAAATGGCATGTCCTACCTGTGGTATATTTGTGACAGTAATAGGTCCAGGTTTTCACTCCTTACATTTACACCCTTTTGGTAAGTGAGATATAATTTTCTGTACCTCAATTTGGCCATGTGATCTGCTTCCACCAATGTACATGTGGGGAGAGCAAACATTACATGTAGAGGTTTAGAAAGTAATTATATATTGAGGATTATGCTTTGCCATCTTCTAGAGAAGGTCATGTCCCCAACTAACCTATTGTCTCAAGAGAAAGATGATAGATATGGGCACAGTTCAGTTGCCCAGGTGTCCCAGGCAACTGGATGAGCTAAATCCATCAAGATCAGCTGAACATCACCCTCCCGATACATGAACTATAATTATAAAATATTACTGCTTTGCTATTACTCTGAGTTTGGAAATAGTTTGTTAAAAATCAATAGCTACATAATACATTACCTTTCTAATTATAAAATGAGAATAATAAATGAGAATAATGATACCTGTTATCCTGGTTTTTTTAGAAGGTCCTAAAATTTGGAAATACTTAGATGTGGAAAGAGGTATATTCACAAATACTCACTATTTTTACTTACTTGTCTCACATAATTTTCTAAAATGAGTTCTCATGGTCATTTCAGAGGACAAAATACAATGTTGTTTGACCCTTCTCTCCCATTTCATGTGAACATGGTTCATCAGAGATTATTTAGGGGGTATCCCTAAAAACCCAAGGGACAGATAATCGACAATTTTCCTGAAATCTTCACCCACTATAAACATCTAATCAACCATTCTCTTTAATCATCTTCCATTAAGTCTCTTCCTCTCTACCCCCATTTACACTGATATTGTAAACTGTCATCATCTTTTGCCAGGAATCATATACAGCTCCTGGACCTCCACAACAGACTACCAGGAAATTGGTTTCTCTATGCTAATCCCTCTCCCCATTCATCCTCAACACTTCCACCAGAGTGACCCTTATGGCACAAAGAAACAGACATCTGACACAGATATTTTCAGTGACTATGAACGTATAAGATAAAGTCTCAGTTTCTTTCTATCACACAAAAACACTTGCGTCTTGGGATGCCTGGGTGGCTCAGTGGGTTAAGCCGCTGCCTTTGGCTCAGGTCATGATCCCAGGGTCCTGGGATCGAGTCCCGCATCGGGCTCCTTGCTCAGCAGGGAGCCTGCCTCTCTCTCTGCCTCTGCCTGCCTCTCTGCCTGCTTGTGTGCTTTCTCTCTCTCTCTTTCTGACAAATAAATGAATAAAAATCTTAAAAAAAAAAAAAAAAGTAAAAACACTTGCGTCTTTCTTTTTTGACTCAATTCCCAATAATTCTCCACATCACACAACAGCCGTCCTATCTCAACAAAAGCAAACAAGCAAAAACTCACAAGTTTCTGGAAAAAAAATTTCTTAATTATTATATATTTCAGCATATGCTGTACTGACTTTGTATATACCAGTACTTGAGTACCAACCTGAAATTATTTTGTCTTTCTTGGCCTTCAGGAAAACTACAATTCTTTTTAATTCTCTTGTCAAGTGATTAATTATTGAGGAATCTTTCCTGACTACCCTTCTTTAGTTCACGAAACTCAGCAAATACCCTTCCTTATTATAATTATTTTTATCTTCTCTAGAATATAAGTTTCTTCAGATAATGACCATATACTTTCTTTTTATCTCAGTATATACTACTTGCTCCTAACTGATGACTCAGCAAATACTGATTAATACCTCAAATGATGATTATCTGATTCACAGGCAATATTTTCATAATCTTTTATCAACTTTTTTCTTTTTATGAATAAAAGAAACAGGCCCCCATGGCTATGAATTTGATAAATTTAAAATGATTTAAATTATGCTATTTATTTATTAAAGATTTATTTATTTATTTATTTGAGAGAGAGAGAGAGAAAGAGACAGTGAGCAGGGGGAGTGGCAAAGGGACAGAGAGAGAGAATCTCAAGCAGGCTCCCCACTGGTTGCAGAGCCCAACATGGGGCTCGATTCTAGGACCTTGGGATCATGACTTGAACCAAAATCAAGAGTCGGATCCTTAACTGACTAAGCCACCCATGTGTCCCTAAATTATACTATTTATGTAGTTGTTTAAATACTGGCCTAAGTTAAATCTCTAAGATGATTTCAAAGACTCATAAAAATAATGTAAGAGAAAATTATAATTGATAATAACTATATTGGGGATGTATAGAAAGTAAAAATGTGAAATACAGTTTTGGGATGGATTTAATTGGCATGCTTGCAATGGGATTATATATTATAAAATAATAAGCTTCATGTTAATATTATTTTGGGGAAAACATTATTTTTTCATGTATCAGATTGTCTAACGTGGTTCATAAACAACTATTTTCTGAATGCCAATACTTGTTGAGATTTATGGGACTCTTCACGGCAAATAGATTTCTAATCCATGATATAATTTGATTTAGGTAGTATGTATGCTTCCCCTGATGAGTAAAAAAGTCAAAGGCAAGTACTAATAAATATGCAAGTATCAAGTCACTCTATTACTACTGTAGACTAATTCTATTTATATTTGATTCTAATTTTGATTCTAATTTTGTAAAATCATAACTTTAGTTTCAGCCAAGTCACATTAGTAAAAATTAAGTCAAAGTAGTCATTTTATTTAATAAGCTAATGTGTCTATTTCATAAATAGTTATTGAACACAACCTCTATCCTTGTAAAGATGAAGTGGAGTCATCAGAAGTAAAACAAAAAGAGAATCCCTGTCATGGAAAAAAAACAATGTGAGGAGGGCTGATACTCAAATAAAGCAAGGTTGTAAAGGAGTGGTAGAAAATCTAAACAATAAACTACAGTTTACTACTTAGTAAACTATGAAAAATCACTTTAACAGCCAGCACAGAGAACTTGCTTTTGGTTGAGGAAAGAGTTGAGGACACAAGAGATAGAATTCTATCCTATTCTGGATGAAAACAGACAAAAAAAGGAGTAGAGAAGAAAGGCCTGACACCTTTGAAAATTTTCTAATTATATAAGAAGTTGCTAAACTTAGAAGAGGGAATTTGAAATCTTAGGAATAATGAAATTAGCCAGTCTCAACATTTCAAATAAGAACAAAGACTTTGTAGTAGGTGCTGATTTTTAAACCTCATTTCAAAATATAGAAAGAGAAGAGTTGAATTTAACAGTTATACTTATTTTCTATCCCACCAAAGCAGTTGAAGTTAAAAAAAAATAAATAAACTTGGGCTTTTTAGCACAGGGAATCTAACTCAACCTTAGGGGTTATTTTTATATCTAGAAGACACAGCATGATTTGAATAAGCACAAGGTACATAACACATTGATAACTGATGTAATTTAAGATTAACATATAGAATAATCTAGCACCATGCTCACCAAGGTGTTCTAGTAACTGCTAATTTTATATTCTAATGAATATTCATTTTGTTTAGCTTTTCAAACTAAATACAAAAATACTAAGATCAGTAAAATTAATATAGCAACCTTACAAAACACTTAAATAAATTGATATCTCAATATTTTACCATCTAAGCAAAATACTGCTAAGTAAATGGGTTAATAGGTATTACTGAGTGATTTTAAATGAAGCATAGTCATGTCCAAATAATTTAACACTCCATTTTATATATTAGGAAATTGTGATTGAGAGAAGTTAAGAGACTTAAGTCACACAGATAATAAGTGACAGAATATGGACCACTCTGAATCATCATGAAACACAACATCATATAATTGGACAATAAAAAGTCAGTTTGTATACAAATAATCTTAAAATATAAAAAATTAAATGCCATAACAAAATTGTTTAAAACCTCTAAAATGTTTATAATACATATAACAGAGAGTTCATTTCTGAAGTATACATGTAGATAATACTGATAAAAAAGCCAACTAAAGAAAAAGTATAAAAGATACAGAATGAATATGCAAGCTTTTTAATTTAATTATTTTTGTGTTTGTGTGTGTTCCAAGATTCATTGTTTACGCACCTTACCCAGTGCTCCATGCAATACATGCCCTCCTTAATACCCACCACCAGGCTCACCCAACCACCTATCCTCCTCCCCTCCCAAACCCTCAGTTTGTTTCTCAGAGTCCACACTCTCCTCATGGTTTGTTTCCTCCTCTGATTTGCCCCAACTTACTTCTCCTCCCCATCTCCCAATGTCCTCCATGTTATTCCTTATGCTCCACAAGTAAGTGAAACCCTATGATACTTGACTTTTTCTGCTTGACTTATTTCACTCAGCATAATCTCCTCCAGTCCCGTCCATGTTGATACAAAAGTTGGATATTCATCCTTTCTGATGGAGGCATAATATCATTGTATGTATGGACCATATCTTCTTTATCCATTCATCTGTTGAAGGACATCTTGGTTCTTTCCACAGTTTGGAGACTGTGGCCATTGTTGCTATGAACAAACATTGGGGTACAGATGGCCCTTCTTTTCACTACATCTGTATCTTTTATCCCCAAGCTCTTTCATATCAATGTATAAATTAAACGATTATGAAATTCTAGTTTAAAACCTGTAAACCTGAATTGGTCAATAATTTAAAGTAACCAAAAATATTCACTTCTGACTCAAGAGCTATATGACTTTAAGTATTTTACTTGGTTGTAGAAAAATAGAGTATTTCAATATCACTGGAAAAACAATTTCACATCATATCAAGGACCGAACACTTAAATTCAATATGAAATAGAAATTAGCCTTCTAGGGGCACCTGGGTGGCTCAGTTGGTTAAGCAGCTGCCTTCGGCTCAGGTCATGATTCCAGGGCCCTGGGATCAAGCCCCGCATGGGGCTCCCTGCTCAGCGGAGAGCCTGCTTCTCTCTCTCCCTCCACCTGCCGCTCTGCTTACTTGTGCTCTCTATCTCTCTGTCAAATAAATAAATAAATAAATAAATATCTTTAAAAAAGAAATTAGCCTTCTAGGAAGGGATCTAAGGAAATAATCAGAGTTTCAGGTAAAATTTTGCATACAAACATTCTCATCACAACATGAATTATGTAATAGCAGAAACTGATGAAAATAATAATGATAACATGAGAAGTATTCAGTAAATTTTAACATATTCATATACTCCACTCCATTTTAAATTTAATAAAAGCATGTTTAAGTTTCATTTGACCTAACAATTAAGCTAGTTGTTTTAACTACCCATCCTCATAGTTGTTTTAACTATGCACCCAACCTAGCCTGGGTACCTAGACAACATCCTTGTTAATTGACAATATGAACTGATTTTATTTAGTTATATATTACTCTGTCAATACATTATTTACAGGCAGATGACTATATCTGCAGTTTACATGTAAATTGTGATTCACCTGCTTTTAGTGGAACCATGTCTCTTATGGACAACGATTTAAAGGCAAGCATGTGACTTAAGCAAAAGGAAGTCTTCAAGAACAAAATTTATCAGTGGAGTTAGCAGACTGGAAGGAAGAAAAAAAATTGGGTCCTCAGAAGCTATCTTAAACTGCTAAATTGCTAATCCTATCATGTCTCAAGTTGTCTTACTTTTAAATCTCCAGTATGTGAGAAAATAAATTCTCATTTATTTTAGTTTGCACTTGAATTTAATGTTTTGTAGACTGAGTGAATCTCTTAATTAAACACCATAATAATAAACAATCTGTGGGAGAGTAAGAATGCCATCCCCATAACTAGAGAACTGAGGAATGTTGTAGAAAGAGTACAGATGAGAGATGGTAGTGGTAAATGACTACCTACCTAGATGGTAGTACTAAAAGACTACCTACCAAATGCAGACAGAGAGACTGCTTGGGGGAATAAATAAAGACCCTCAAAGGAGTATCATTAACAAATTTTCTCTTGAAGTAGAATTGACTGATACTGAAGGACTATAGAGAAGCCTTGAGAAAAAAGGAATCAAAGTATATTCTGATGAGTCAGAGCTTTCATTCTGGGCACCATGATTGTTGGGAAGTCATGTTCCAGTGCCAACATTTAGTTTACAGAGAAATATTACTATCTTTGAGTTCACGTTTATTTAAATTTGACTTTTAAAGATTCTCGGAGGTCTCAATTAAAGGTCTGATTTTTTTTTTTATCCTTCCCAATAAATTTTCTATTTGCTCATATCAGAAGTCTGGGGTCACTTTAAATCAATATTAATACAGTATACTAGTTTGATCACACACATTGTGTCAGTTTAGGTCCACAACAATTCCAAACTATCCAGTTGCCTCAAATTATCAGCAGAGACTGTTTTCTCGCATTAAACAACAATGTCATGAGAAGTTTCTTTGACCTTTGTCTATGCAGGGCAGGATTTAATTTATAGGATATACCTTCTCTGAGCACACAGGCCTTACTGTTTCAGACATTCATGGAGGGATGTTTTTTCACATTGCATGGGTCCAAGGCCTCCTTACTCAGTGCCATATTGCACCCCTTGCTATCCTGTCTTAAATTCCAACACCCTCAGTCTGCTTGTATTGGTAATGATCAAAGGAGAGAGCCAGATACTTTCCAAAGCTTATGTTTTTCCCTCAAAGCAAAGAAGCTACTTTACTTATTCTCGAGTTCATCCTTTCATTTTAGAATATAGAGATTTTGAATAGTTTGAATATAGAGATTTGAATGGAGATTTTGAATATTTTGAGTATTGTTATATTTGGTAATCATGCACTTAATTTAAATGATAGGAGGATTTCAGTGAGTGTAATCTGCCATAGAGAGAGAAAATTTTGTAGGAAGAACTGTCCCAGCATAATAATTTTTTATGCAATGTTAGTAGAAAAAGAGTACACATGACTGTGTGTGCGTACGTGTGTGTGTGTACAATTCCATTTAGGTAAAAGTACATCATGTAATTATGTGTGTTATACATGTTTGCATATATATACATGAACAACATGCACTTACGTGCATATATGAGCATACATGTAAACACAATTGACATTATGTGTATATTTCCAATAAACATAAGTATGTATGTTTGCATATGTGTATTCATATATCATATGCAGACATTTATACTTCATTGGTCTATAAATTGTGTTTGGCCATTGTGATGTGATTTTCAATTATTTTATGTTCTTATTTCTCTGTTCGACATCTTGAGAGCATATAAATTTAGAGCTTATTACTTTCTTTTGGTGTTCATTTTTTTGTACTCAAAAAAATACGTATTTTAAAACAAGGAAATCAACTTTCTGAGTCTAATCAAATTAGAATTCATCCTTCTGACCTAACAGTTTCATAATACTCCTGTTGTTTTATGTTTAAGTCTTAATCCACTCTTATGTAATAAACTGGTTAATAAAGTAAGTCACATTTTGTCCCTCTATCTATGATTTGTTAGAACTAATAAAATGTGGGTATTTAATAGTGTTAGACAACATCAGCCAGACAGACACTCTCATAGCCATTTCAAAAGCACTGATTCCATGCAGAAGCCAAAGTAAATTGCTCACAGAAGTTCATATAAGAAAATTTGGAAACTAGAGATTCTATGTTAATATTGACAGAAAATGTGTAAATGAGGATATGTTTTTTAATAGTAAAACTACTTTACAGTTAATTTTTCCATGTTAAAGTTGCAAGAATTATGATATCTTATCCCAATTCAGGAATAGGACTTCTAAACTGCTGATAAGAATACACAGTCTGGGGCGCCTGGGTGGCTTACTGGGTTAAAGCCTCTGCCTTCGGCTCAGGTCATGATCCCAGAGTCCTGGGATCCAGTCCCGCATCGGGCTCTCTGCTCAGCAGGGAACCTGCTTCCCTCTCTCTCTCTGCCTGCCTCTCTGCCTACTTGTGATCTGTCCCTCTGTCAAATAAATAAGTAAAATCTTTAAAAAAAAAAAAAAGAATACACAGTATGGTTTTTTGGTTTGGTTTTGTTTTGTTTTAAATTTACATTAGTTCTTAAAAGCTATGATCTGGATCAAACACACCGTGTGTCTTTGGTTTAGATATGATCTCTAATGTCTGATTTCGTTGATTTCAGCTAGTTTCCAAATTTTGCTAGTAAGAACCTTACCTCTATTTAACTGTACTCATGTACAGAAGGATACTGTAAATTCCCTCAGTTAAAAAATATTCCATTAAGTTTCTAACTAATAAATTAACCATCACAAAGGATGGTTTCCTTTCTAAAAGGAAAATTTTAGAGCAAAGGAACATAAACCAAGAAATACTGAAAATTTAGTATCTCTTAACTTGAGTGCTAAGTGTTACTCAATTCAATTCTACTTAATTTTTAAAGCTCCCAAAAATATGACATCTATGAATCACTTGAGTCTCTCATGATGGGACTTTTTTTCAGATGTTTTCCCACTGAGATATTTATTATGATTATCTTACTAAAAATAGCATTAACAAGCCCAGTTAAATGAATACTGAATGCCTTACATTCATTCAATCCATCAATGAGAGAACTTTCACTCTGAACTATCAATGAAGAAAGAATAGTCTTTTCAAAAAATGGTTCTGGAATAATTGGACACCCATATGAAAAAATATGGTACTACACAGACTTTACTACATCAAATTAACTCACAATGGAACATGGACACAGAAATGAAAAACTATAAAATGGCCAGAATAGGAAACTATCTATGTACTTTGGTTGTGGTAATAAATTTTAAGATATAACACCAAAAGATTCATGAAAGAAAACAACTGATACGTTAGATTTCATTAAAATTTAAGTTATCCTCTGTGAGAAATACTGTTAAGAGAATGAGAAAAAAAAGTTATAAGCTGAGAGAAACTATTTGTAAAACAGTTATTTGATAAAAGACATGTATCCAAAATATAAAAAGCTCCTAGAATTCAATTATAAGACAACAAACCAATTAAAAAACCCATTAACATGTGGCCAGACATCTCAACAGAAAACATTTACATACGGCAAACAAACATATAAAGTATGCTCAACACCATTTGTCACTACAGAAATACAGGTTAAAAATAAAATGAGATATCACTACAGAATTATTTCAACAACAAAAATCTAACAAACTAATAATACTAATTGCTGGTGAGGATGAAGAGCAACGGGAACTCTCATTCATGGTGTAACCACTTGGGAAGACAGTTTGGTGCTTTCTTCCATAGCTGAACATAAACCTTACCAAAAGCTCCAAAAAGTATGTCCTTAGGCATTTAGCCAATTTTTGAAACTCTATGTTCACACAAATCTACACATAAATATTTATGGTAGTTTTATTCATAATCACTCTAAACTGGAAGCAAGCAAAATATCCTTCAATAAGTGAATGCATATATAAACACTGTTATGTCCACACAAAGGGGTACTATATAAGGAGAGAAAGGTATGTGCTGTCAACCCACATAAACACATGGATGATTCCTAAATGCATATAGGTAAGTGAAAGAAGCCTCTCCGGAAAGTTTACACAGGAAAATTGTTGGAACTCTGGAAAATAAAACTATAGAAATAGATATCAATGATTATCAGAGTTCCAAAGAAGAGGGAGATTAGATAAATAAAGAACAAGAAATGTTGCAGGGTCATGAAACTACTCTGTATGATGTTGTAGTAATTGATAATGACATTATGTATTTGTCAATACTAAGAAATTTATAATACCATAGTGAATTATAACAGAAATAGTGAAACCTGGTATATGCAAATTAAAATAAATAATTTTTAAGACTTTGGGAGATCCTAGGATGGAATCAAAATGACAGAAAATTATATTACTGCATGACAAATGTAGGGGACAACTTCACTCAAGTGTGCATGTCTGTGTGGGAGGTAATAACCTAACTAACTTTGAAGATGAGTGGCATATGAAAGAATAAAGGCAAAGGGAAATAACATAAGTGCCATACTTTCATTGATAAAGTTGTTTCTCAGTGGGTTATGAATTGTTAGTTCTGGACTCTTACATATATACTTAGAGTGAGCAATTAAGGAAATGGATAGTGGATGATAGAAGCAAGGTTTCTCACATTTGGAACATGAGGTTATAGATAAGCAAAGGGAGGGGGCTAGATTGATTCAACAGTAATGGATCTTAGATTGAATTTATATTTAGCTTAATAAGGATACAATTTCCCTGTATTTTAATTTATAGGTATTCAAATACAGGTTAGTATACAAACATATATTTGCTCTGTCAGCAAAGATGGCCAAAAACAAGAACACCCCAGAAACAAAAGGTACACCTGGTGTTCAGATCTTGGTTCTAAGTACCACATTCCCCTAAAAGCTACCAGGACAACTTGGAGAAAAGGCTGATCTTAAGACAAAGACAGGAAACACAGAGGATGAGCCTGAAGCCTTTTGTAATGTCAGAAAGCAGGAAGTGTTCAAATGAAAACACAATGATGGATATCTGTCCAAGTGACACAGGAGCCAAGTAAAAAAGTTAATGATAGCTGGGAAAAACAAAAACAAAAACAAGGGATGCCTGGGTGGCTCAGTTGGTTAAGCGGCTACCTTCGGCTCAGGTCATGATCCCAGCGTCCTGGGATCGAGTCCCACATCGGGCTCCCTGCTCGGCGGGGAACCTGCTTCTCCCTCTGCCTGCCACTCTGTCTGCCTGTGCTCACTCTCTCTGACAAATAAATAAATAAAATCTTTAAAAAAAAACAAAAACAAAAACAAAAACAAAAACAAAACCTGAAAAACAAAAAAAGTCACATGAAAATGATACATATGAAAGCTAAAAGAGCTCATGAGGAAATTTTTTAAAAAGTAATATTCAAATAAGGTTGAAAATTCTTCATAGTATACCTCCCCCCCCAAAATTCAAGAACTACATAGGCCTCTTACATATTTAAAATATGCCATAATAAATTCATTTATGTTTATAATCTGAGTTTCCTAAAATATATTTGGCCACATAATATTTTTTACATGGAATCTATTAAATCCTCATATAAACACTGGTCCTCAAAACAAGAGACAGATTGGAAAATGATGTTATAGAGGATAAAGAGTCCAGTACAAAATAGATTAAGTTCACCAAGAGTTCGATTACCAGGAATATAGATGTCAGGTTCATGAAAAGCATCCAATGACCACAGAGAAAGGTGTAGGGTAAATACAATAAGGGAAAAAAAATCATACCAAGCATATAGCGAAAGAACCAAAACCAAATAACAAACAAAAGTCATCAAGCAAAGCCCAAAAAAACAAATAAACCCTCAAACAAAACATAAAGTAGCTGCAAAGGAACCGAACCCATAATGTATCTAGAATTTTTCTGCATACCACCAAATGCTGGGAGACAACAGTTGACCCAATTATTTAAAACCAGTGATTCAGTGTTGTGTGGTGCTCATGTGTGGCTTTCATTTCTAAGGATGAGCAAATGTTCAAATTCTCATATTCCAGGCATCAGAGGGCATATATCATTTCTTCCCATATCTTTCTGGTCAGGTCCATCTCTTCTCAAGCTTACATTTTCATCTTATTAAAATGATGCATACTAAAGAATTTTGCAGAAAAATTCTTTGAGGGAAATATATATTTTCAATAAAGCTCTATTAGGTATATATCTATAGAAGTACAATTGATGTCTGGAAATGTAATTTGTTTATTGCCACATTCTCCACATCATTAAGTTTAGTGCCAGGTAGTACTCCAGTACATATTTTTATTGTTTTCCATTCAAAAAATAATATTATCATAAGTTGGTGTTGAAAAAACGATAATAGATGAAATGTCATGAATGATCTCTTAAAATGCTTTGTATACTGTGATTTTATGCTCCACAGGCTTAATCATAGTTAAGTTAAAACAGTAAGAATTGCTTAGCAAGATAAAAAAACCACAGTATCAATCATTCTGTCTCAATTTTAGTCTTATGGACCTTATGATCATTTTAATACACTGTCTATAGATCTACATTTTTTCAGACACTGTGCATTTAAAGTATATGAGACTGTCCCTTTCTTCAAAGATGCTCTCAGAGGTGATAAACATAATAATTAAAATGTAATATATGGAATAGCATGTTACAAACACGCTCAGATTTTTATAAGGGCAGAGGAAATCACTACAGTGAAACTTCACGATAAAATGCATTCAGATATAACACAATAACTCCTGCTTTCTGTCCTTTGCAGCAAGCTCACTCGGGCATTTCTTCTGATGACATTATGGCAGAATCTTGTGCGGCAGTTTCTATCTTATCAAATCAGGAAGTTCTATCACTGAATGTCACACTTTGGCCTGTGTCTTACATGACAAATGGGATATAACAGGCGGAAACAAGTAGAAGAATACTTAAATATGAGCAATTCAATAAAGGCAGAAAAGATAACTGTGTTTTCATCAAAGCACATGTAGTTTTCTCTGTGCAAAGTGTAGTTTTGGTTAGGGAAAGAATAAGACATGAAGCTGAATGTAGATACGGCCATACTGTAAATGGTTTGTTCAGTTGTAAAGGGGGTTTGCTTGCCGGTAGGAAGCTACTGAAATGTTTTCAATCAAAAAAAGAAAAAAGAAAGGTATGATCAAGGAAAGAGGAGGCAGTATATAACATGGAAAGACTGCAAGTAGAAAAATTTCTTCTTATACTACTGTTTTAGTCATCTAGGTAAGATAATGGACTAAAGTATCAGTGGAAATGAGTAGGAAATTAGGGTTCTAAGAAACATTTCAGAAATTCAATGAAATAAAATGAAAATGATTGGAGCTGGATTAAATGTTGAATAGTGTATAGGTAAAAGTGACTTATAATATAGTAGAGAACAAAAATGAAACAACATGGGATTGGGAGGGAGACAAACCATAAGAGACTCTTAACCTCACAGAACAAACTGAGGGTTGCTGGGGGATGGGAGGGTAGGGATAGGGTGGCTGGGTTATGGACACAGGGGCGGGTATGTGCTATGGTGAGTGTTGTGAAATGTGTAAGCCTGATGATTCACAGACCTGTACCCCTGGGGCAAATAATATATCATATGTTAATAAAAATAATTTTAAAAATATGGTAGAGAACAGAACAGAAATAATTTTCTGATACATGATAATAAAATAGGGCTTTGAGAGAAATTGAGTTGGTTGTACCAAGTGGTTAGGAATATGATTTGGAACTACAAATCTACCTGTTTGAATCTCCAAGTATAAAGTGGGTAGTACAAAAAAATTCAGGAAAAATATTGTTTTCCTATGTCATTTTCCCCCTAAAATAAGTTCCTATGTATATTTTAATAAGGTGTATTCATAATAATGAAGATATATTCAACTACTAATAATTGCTCTGCTTCCTTCATTATGATTGTGACTGAGAAGCTTACAGTTTGCCCATGCATCTGTTTGCCAAAAGGGCCATAATAAGGTATCATGATCTCTCTGCTACAATGCAAAGTATGTTTGCTCAAGAACAGTTGTAACAATTAAGAGTACATTCCCTGGTAAGTAAAGAAAAATCCAACTTTTCCCCCCGGTTTCACTGAGGTATAACTGAGATGGAAAACCCAATAATTTTATTACAGATATAGGATTTTATTTTTCTAATGTAATAAGTACATAGTACATAGTAGATAGTACTGCTTGTGTTGGTTTCATGGTTCAGCAACATCAAAGCTGATGTACTTAATTCTTTTAGTATTTCTCACATAATTGCCAAGATGGCTTTTGCAATTCCAGAAACCCCATTCACCTTCAAGAGAGGAACAAGGAAAACCTAGGAAGGGCTACTTCAGTAACTTATCTCTTTTCACAAGAACATTAAAACTTCTCTAAACTACTCCTAGCCAGCTTCCAGTCACTTCTCATGGAATGATTACCATGGGAAGCAAGGAAAACTGAGAAAGTTAGCTTTTCGCTTTCCAGTTTGTATTGAAGGAAGCTAGACAAAGGAACTGAGAAAAGTTTTGAATAGCAAATGAAAGTATCTTCAACAGCATGATAAAACATGAAAGTATTCTATTAGGTTTAAAATTTGTTCTCTGTAAGTTTTGGAAATATATAAAGTAGATAAATATGATAAATACATATAAATATTAAGCATTTTATCAATCACTAATGTCACTTTTATAGTATGTCATCTTTAGTTTATTAGAAATCAGAAACAATTTACATACTTTTAAACTGTCAACCTCATCCTCCATGCTAATTTTTACTTCTCATGCATAATTTAATCTTAAATGTTAACAACACACTGTTATTTCATCTGAATGATTCCATGCTCCAGTGAAAAAGCACACCAGGCAAAGAATCAGAAAACCCATATGTGAATTCTAGAATTTTTACTCACTGGGTGTATGAACTTTAGAAAGTCAATAAACCTCTTTGCCAACATTTTCCTCATTTATAAAAACAGGATATTAGTTGGGATGCCTGGGTGGCTCAGTCGGTTAAGCTGCTCCCTTCGGCTCAGGTCATGAAATCCAGGGTCCTGGAATCCAGTCGCAAATTGGGCTCCTTACTCAGTGGGGACCATGCTTCTCCCTCTGCCTGCTCTGCCTACCCCTCCCCCTGTTTGTGCTCTATTTCTCTTTCTCTCTGACAAATAAATAAATAAAATCTTAAAAAAAAAAAATAGGATGCTAGTGTCTCTGCCTACTTTAAAGAGCTGCTCTGAGAATTAAAGGAGATAATGTATGTAAAACTATTATAAGATGCAAGGTGCTATTATTAATTCATTTTTGATTTTGCTATTTTTAGAGAGATGAGGTATTTAATATTTAATATTAATAAATAATTGATTAAATAATTACATAATAAATTAATTAATAAAAATACATTAATTTTCAGGGGACATAAATATTCTTCATAGCACTTTGAATTAAAGTAATGCATCCTTCTGTATTTTTAGTCAGCATTCATATGTGGGTCCTGGAAATCATGGGCAGCTAAACAGATTCAGAATGAATGTGAAATTTGTTGGTGGGATGATGGAAATAAAATCCTGAACACAGTCTAGAAACTATATTCAGAGAAATTTTGTGGCATAATTCATGTGAAGTCTTGGTTTCTAAGAAAGCCTAGATTACACTGAAAAGTTAATTAGTAAAGATTCAGCTTATGGGGCACCTGGGTGGCTAAGGGGTTAAGCCTCTGCTTTCGGCTCAGGTCATGATCCCAGGGTCCTGGGATTGAGCACTACATTGGGCTCTCTGCTCAGCAGGGAGCCTGCTTCCTCCTCTCTCTCTGCCTGCCTCTCTGCCTACTTGTGATCTCTCTCTGTCAAATAAATAAACGGAATCTTTTTTTTTTTTTAAAGATTTTATTTATTTGACACACAGAGAGAGAAATCACAAGCAGGCAGAGAGGCAGGCAGAGAGAGAGAGAGAGAGGAGGAAACAGGCTCCCCGCTCAGCAGAGAGCCCGATGCGGGGCTCGATCCCAGGACCCTGAGATCATGACCTGAGCCGAAGGCAGAGGCTTTAACCCACTGAGCCACCCAGGTGCCCCAAATAAACAAAATCTTAAAAAAAAGAGATTTAGCTTAATATACATTTTGCACAAGATTGTCATTATTTTGACTTTCTCACATCGGAATCAAAATAGGTCTTTAATAACTGAGAAAGTGGTGCTGTGAATTTTAATATAGTAATTTGTTAAACCTTTGACGTTATTAGATGGTAGTATACAGTTTTAAGCATTTTAATATACATTTAATAGAGGGTTTACTGAGTCTTTAT
The DNA here is from genome assembly GCF_002288905.1 of Enhydra lutris kenyoni. NCBI lineage: Eukaryota > Metazoa > Chordata > Mammalia > Carnivora > Mustelidae > Enhydra > Enhydra lutris. The sequence goes on along the minus strand of NW_019154098.1, from coordinate 28,253,243 downwards.
TATTGGGTTATATAATTAGTTTGTGAATTCAGTGAGTACTACAAAGTCCGTGTATATCAAGCTCATAATAAAATTAATATGTGCCTATGAAATCTCACAAAGAAAATCTGTCTGCTGTTCAATTACTGTGTGAGAACATTCTTTTCTCAAACCATTTAACTGATTGCAAAGTGTCCTTATACTTATCAATATATTTTTTAACAATTAAAATAACTGTATTTAACAGCTTTTATATTGAAAAGGAAAACTGATAATATTACCACAGTGACAAATTATTTGAGCTTGTAATAGATGTTCTGTTTAAAAAACAGTATTGTTGGGGCGCCTGGGTGGCTCAGTGGGTTAAAGCCTCTGCCTTCGGCTCAGGTCATGATCTCAGGGTCCTGGGATCGAGCCCCGCATCAGGCTCTCTTGCTCAGCAGGGAGCCTGCTTCCCTTCCTCTCTCTCTGCCTGCCTCTCTGCCTACTTGTGATCTCTGTCTGTCAAATAAATAAAATCTTTAAAAAAAAAAACAAACAAAACAGTATTGTTATTCTCTTTCATAGCAAAACCACCATTTAAAAAAACTTGGAAAGGCATCGAGTTGGAAATCCACATCTCTCTCAATATATCTAAAACAGCCACTTTTCCTACAACAGGAAAATGGATCAATATTTCTTTGCAATACACAAGACAGGTAGTTAGCTTGCATTAGAGTATATTTTGTTAAAACCTAAACACTGTTCCTTTAAATACTAGAACCATATCTAGGTGGAGGAAAGCTCACAAAGCAGAGACACCTGCTGCTGCTACTGTTGCTGCTGCTCAAGTGTATTTGCCTGAAAGGTAATATTACTCTATTCTTGGCCTTTTTGCTTTGTATTTTAGCCATGGGATAAACCTCTAATCCCAATTGATCCCGTTGGCAAGAGAAGATTTATAGAACAAGGAATAGGAAATGCTTGAAAATTACCTAAGAGATATAACAATGCATATGCAACAATATTTCAAGAAGAAAAAAATTTGAAAATAAAAGCTTGTATATTACAGCTTTTTGTATAAAATGCATATAACGTTTGCAGCTTTTATTACTATGACCATGACCCTCCAACCCCTCAATGTTTTTTCATGCTAATTCCACTATACACACACAAATATACACACAGCAACGAATACTTGTATACTACCTTAACTTTTGCTTTATTCTGTCTTCAGAAAATTTACACTGTTCCCTACACTCAAGGGGAGGGGGTTACATATGGTTGTAAAAACAAAGGGGCACCTTAAAAGTTGCCTTCATAGGCATTACTAATTTTATAGTAATTACTTGTAATTTACTTGTTAAGAAATTGGATGTGATATATAGGTCTAGATAATAAACACACATCATAGGTAATGGAGTTTCATCATAATACCTTTTTTTTTCTTCCAAAAAAGGAGAAATAACATGAACTACTAGATTCCAATACCTACTAGAGGCTTATCTAAAATTTGCTTCAGAAACTTTGATTTTAGGGGCGCCTGGGTGGCTCAGTCGGTTAAGTGTTTGCCTTTAGCTGAGGTCATGATTCCAGGACCCTGGAATGGAGCCCCATGTCAGGTTCCCTGCTCAGGGGGATGTTAGCTTCTCTCTCTGCCCCTCTCCCTGCTCTTGCTCTCTCACATGCACTCTCTCTCTCTCTCTCTCAAATAAATAAGTAAAATCTTTAAAAAAAAAAAAAAAGAAGAAACTTTGATTTTAGATGTATAATGAGGAGAGTGAACTTGTTCCTCTGGGGTCTGGGGCTGCAGCTCAAAGTAATATTGGTAAGTGTAAAATATATTTGAAGTTGCATATTTTATTTTAACATTGATATAATTACCTTAAATAATATATGTGGATTTTTAATATTAAAATAATGCATTTTTCCCAAACTTTCAGTAAAAGTCAACACTGCTGGAAAAGTGGGCATAGACTCATGTATTCTAGGGACATATATTTCCAAAATGCATAAATACAGAGGAACATAGATTTTTGAGAAGCCCAGACTTTGTAAGACGCACAGAGGGGACTAGAATAAGTGGAAAGTTCATTTGAAAACTTCTTAAAAATTATACTTTTTGCAATGTTTTAAAATGTCTTAAAATATAAAGAATAACAATATTATTTTTTGAAAGTTATAAATTTTATACTGCATGACATATGTACTTTTTAATAAAGTGATATAGCTCTAATGGTTCCATTCATGATATTCATGGGGTGGAGTATAGGAACTGAGTAAAATGAGCATATAATAATAAAGAGTTACTTGGTGTAATAGCCACATTATATACAACACTATTCAATGTTATAATAGCTATATGTAATAAGAAGCTAGTATTAGGCTAGGTATTCGTTGAATTTCTATTATTGTTTCAAATTTAGACTTCTGAGATTATGAAATTTGGGAATTCACAATTTACAATTACAATTTATTTTTTAATTTTTATTTGTTTTAGATTTTATTTATTTGAGTGAGAGAGAGAGAGCATAAGCAGGGGGTGAGAAGCAGGCTTCCCACTGAGCTGGAGCTAGATCCTAGGACCCTGGGATCATGACCTGAGTCGAAGGCAGATGTTTAACCAACTGAGCCACCCAGGCACTCCAATAGGTTTTCCTCAAGATTTTTGCATTTTTATATGGGGAAAAAAGATTTTTTTTTTACTTTATTTAAATGATCTTTTTTTGTAAGAAATAGATAATAGTTGAGAGAAGAAACAGCATTAATAAATGCCAATTAGAGATAAATTAAGGGTGCAGATGATGTGCGAAGAGATGCCTTATCTGGAAAAGAAAACACTCGGTGTCTGTCTTAGTAGTAAGGGCATGTAAAGTGAAACACCTTGTTTGTTTTCTTTTTCACCTTAGAGAAATATTTCAATATGACTGGTCATTGAACTCCTGAAATCGTCACAACTGGTAAGACCTCTTTTTGCAGAGTCTATTATAATCTCCTTGCAAACATGGGTCTTACTAGAACATACATCAAAACTGTCACTTCTGGTTAACCAGTTCTGATTTGTATGCTATTATTGGTACAGTAAAATCATGTGATGCTCTGTGGAATAGCAACATGTTAAAGTCCATACAGATTACAGTATGATAGAGTTGGAAAGTTAGCATATCCTCAGGAAAGACAGTAACTGTGCATTGCTCTACTACCCGCCCATAAATAAATGATTTTTAATTTTTTTATTATCACGGAGATAAGAATTATCACATTTGCTGTAATGTCTGTATTATTTTACCTTTCCACCAGTGACACAGGAAAGTTCCAGTTTCTAGTCATCCTAATACATGATTTTGTCATTATTTTTAATATTAGCCATTCTAGTAGACATGTAGGTATATCTGATTGTGCTTTTACTTTGCATTTTCCTAATAAGAAATGATACTGAGCATCTTTTCATGAACTTACATCAAAAATATTTCTGGACTCTTAATCTTCCTTTGTTTTATATATCTTTCCTAATGCCAGCACCATAATGTCTTACATATCTTTATTGGAATATTTGAAGCCAGATAGTGTAAGTTCCTTTCAAGACCATTCTTGATTAATTCTAGGTTCTCTGAATTTTAAAATCAGCTTGTCAGTGTCTACAAAAAAGGCTGGCAAGATTTTCATAGTATAATTGCTTAAATCTCTACATATATTTAGGAAGAACTGGCACCTTAAAATTATTGAGACCTCCAATCCACGCACATAGTATACTCCACAAGTATCTGCATCTTCTTTAACATCTTTCAACATTGTGTTTTAATTTACAATGTTACGTCTTCATTTTTTCAATTTATTTCAAAGTATATTATAATTCTTGATGTTATTTCAAACTGAATTGCTTTCTTCAGTAATGGATTGTTTCTTGTAAGAATACAAAAATGTGCATACTAACAGGATATATGTAACCCTAGTCACCTTGCTAATTAGCTCTAGGATTTTGTTTTGTGAAGAAAAGAGGTTTAGTAGATTCCTTAAGATTGAATACAACTTGGATATATCAGCTTAAATGAAAACCATTTTATCTACTGTTTTCTTGAATCTTTTTTTTAAAAGATTTTATTTATTTATTTGACAGGGAGAGAGATCACAAGTAGGCAGAGAAGCAGTCAGAGAGAGAGCGGGAAGCAGGCTCCCTAATGAGCAGAGAACCCCATGCGGGGTTTGATCCCAGAACCCTGAGATCATGACCCAAGCCAAAGGCAGAGGCTTAACCTACTGAGCCACCCAGGTGCCCTGTTTTTCCTTCATCTTTATATATTTAGTTTATTTTCTTATCTCATTCACTGGCTAAAATATTTTGATTATTTTCATAAGAAAGACCATTGTAGTAATTTCACTGAGAACTGATGGTGGCTTGGATTGAGGTGTAACAATAAACATGGTAAAAAGACAGGATAATTTTTTTAACATATTTTGAATGAATGACAACAGAATTGAATATGGTTAAGGAACAAAGAACAGGAAAGGTCAAAGATGTATCTGAGGTTGTGGTTCTGAGCAACTAAAGGGAGGGAGTTAACATCTACTAATCAGATTTCAAATACTGAAGAGGAACCGGTTTGGGGAGCAAAATAAAATCATGAGAGCAGTTCCTTACATGCTACATCTGAGATGCCTTTAGATATACAAGGAGAAATAACTAAAAGATTGTTGAGTATACAGAACTAGAGTTCAGCAAGAGGTCCTACCTGGGTTACAACTTTGGTTGTGCTCTACCCATGCATAGGCTTAAAGACATGAGATACTGCAGAAAAGACACTCTAGGACAGAGGCTTAGGAAACTATAATGCAGAGTTTGTGAAGATGAAGAGGAAACAGCAAAGTCAATTAAGAAGGAGCTGTCAGCATATTAGGAAGAGAATGAAGACAGTTTAGTGCAACAGAAGTCCTTGAAGATGCCAGATGTTGCTGTTTAGTTCATGATGAAGAGAAACAGGTATTGACTAGGGATTTAGCAATGTGGAGTTCACTGGTTACACACCGTCAAGAGCTTCTTTGGGCAGATGAAGTTTTATATTCCTCTGACTTCACTGACTATATTCCAAACATCTCCTTAGTGAATTACATATTCTTTAAAACTTACTTAGGTAAAATTATTCTATTTTTTACTAAAGTCAAGAAAACATCTTTCCTTGAATTGATTTTGTCTTCCACAGTAACTAGTACTTTATCTTATACATAATAAATGTTTGTCAAATAAACAGATAAATTGCTATTTGTCAAGACAAATTAAATCAAAGGAAATTCATAAATTAAGAGATGCCATTAATTGGATTTAACAATAATGAAAAAACATGCCATGGTGATTATATTTTGTTTGATGATTATTTTTTATTTTTCTGGAAGAGAATGTTGATTTTATAGTTCTTATTCTCCTAAAGTTTCATACTTTAACATATAGTAAATTTACTCAATACTAAAATAAATATACTTATTAATATCTATATCTCACTGTTAATGTCAATAGTGAAAAAATATTTGGATGTTATGGGAAACTGGATAATTAAACAATATACTTTTAACTCTCTAATAATAGTATACCTTAATGATCAAGTTTCTAAGAACCAGAACACTTGAAAAAAGATGGTACCATAAACAATAAATATGGCATTAGGATTTTTCTTTCTTTTATTTTATCACCAAGATTATTGGGGCATGAATTATATGCATAAAATTATGAAAGTGCTGAAAGAAAATGAGAAGAAATGATGATAATAGAAGTATCATACCTGGGATCTTCTCAGGGTAATTTGAGATTATATATTAAAATGAATGACTATGTGATGTATAGGACAATAAAGTTATCTTACTTATTTAAAGTAAGATCATATGTAAGGTATGGTAAAATAGAGATGATGAATTAATGATTTTGTTGGAGACAAAATGATTTTCTGGGGAAGGCTGAAATTAACTTGCCTATAATGAGATACTCTACTGGAAATGGAAATTGGGTTTTGAAATATTTTCATCCTACTCCTGGGAACTTTTTTTTTTTTTTTAATTTTTATTGTAGTGTGGACACTTATCAAAAGATTACTGTCTTAACAGATTTTGGGTTTTTTTTTAAGATTTTATTTATTTCACAGAGTCACAAGTAGTCAGAGAGAGAGGGAGGGGGAAGCAGGCTCCTTGCTGAGCAGAGACACGATGCTGGGCTCTATCCCAGGACCCTGAGATCATGACCTGAGCGGAAGGCAGAGGCTTTAACCCACTGAGCCACCCAGGCGCCCCTTAACAGAGTTTGAAGTGTTCAATATAGTATTGTTATCTGTAAGCACAGTGTTGTATAGCATAACTCTAGAATTTATTCATCTTACATAATGAAAAATTTTTTTTAAGATTTTATTTATATATTTGACAGAGAGAGAGAGAGATCACAAGTAGGCAGAGAGGCAGGCAGAGAGAGAGGGGGAAGCAGGCTCCCCACTGAGCAGAGAGCCCGACGTGGGGCTCGATCCCAGGACCCTGGGATTATGACCTGAGCCGAAGGCAGAGGTTTTAACCCATTGAGCCACTCAGGCACCCCACATAATGAAAATTTTATACCTGCTGATTAGTGACTATCATTTTTCCCTCACCCCAACTCTTGGCAACCACCACCTTACTCTCTGTTTCTATAAATGTAACTATTTTAGGTATGTCATATAAATGGGATCATATTGTTTGTCCTTCTGTGACTGGCTTATCTCACCTAGAATAATGTCTTCCAAGTTCACCCATGATTTCACATATGGTGAAATTTCCTTCCTTTTTAAGACTGAATATTATTCATATATATATATATACACATATATATGTGTGTGTATATATATACACATTTATGTATATACATATATATGTGTATACATGAATGTGTATATATATATGTATATACACACACACACACACACACATTCATCCGTTGATGGACATTTAGGTTATTTCTACATCTTAGCTATTGTGAACAGTGCTGCAATGAGCATGGGTATGCTAATATCTCTTTGGGATTTCATTTTTAATTCTTTTAGATAAATACTCAGAAATATATGGAGTTTTACTTAATAGAGAAAACTTTTAAATATTCTACTCTTACTGGACACTTTAGTATGTTCTGTGTCTACCAATGCACAGATATATTTAACAATACCTTCAGAAGTAAATATTATTTAAAGCTATGTTATCAATATTCAAGCAGAAATAAGTAATGCTGATAATGTTTAGAAAGTATAAACTGTAATGTGATAGCAAACATCAGAATCTAAATATAATGACTTTAATGACTTTTCTAGTCACTGAATTCATAAAAGATTAAGAATACAAATTTGAAGTGTTTGTAAATAAAGCACTTTAAACCAGTTCTTAGGCTCAAAGAGGTGGAACCAATTTGTAATATAACCATTCTCTTTTCCTTTGTGGTTCTACAAAGATTACAATTCTGTATTACTATAATGTAATTTTACATGCTTCCCCTTGATGTGCCTACATAAGAAAGCCTTAGAAATTCATTCAATAGCTTCAGTCACTTAAGCAGTGTCATTGTTTCTAGTAGAAGAGACTCTTTTAAGTATCATAAAAGCTCCAGCATTCCACTTGGCAGGAATAAAAAGGGAGGTAGGGTTCCTTTGTTTCTTTCTCAAAGGTCAGCTGAGTTAAATATTTCCTTAACATTCAGCTATGGCTAATTTGCAGTCTTTTCATATTGCCAGTATTGTGCTGAATATGAAATTTTCCCTCCCCATTTTGATAACGTTTACATAAATTATGATGGGGACCTAGAATGAGTTATATAACAATCACCAACCTTCCATTATAAAGTCAATAGGCCGAAGTTGCTCTAATCTCTGCCTCCTTTCAGGTGCTGAATTTTCTCTTCCCTTTCACAGTCTGTTTTCTCAAAATAGTAGCTTATATTGTTTGAACTTTCTCACAGGATTCTTCCTGCATTCTCTCCTTAACTCTGGAGGACTGGGAGTGCTAAAAGCCAAGGTAACAGTTATTTCCTGTTCTTGCTTTCTCTGTCTCTGCAGCCTTGACTGTAGATACCCTTTCACTCTGTCCTCAAAGTCTGTCTTTCTGTGGCTTCCAGTTCTAAACCTTACAGGCCATCCCCCTCTTTTTTGGCCATACTATTTTCACATAGTTCCCTTCCCTTTTAAGTGTTGTTTACCTACAAAATGCTGACCATAGCCCTCTACTTTTATTTTTCTCTTCTAAAAAGTTAATTTCTGGGGCATCTGGGTGTCTCAGTGGGTTAAGCCTCTGCCTTTGGCTCAGGTCATGATCTCAGAGTCCTGGGATCAAGTTCTGCATCAGGCTCTCTGCTTGGCAGGGAGCTTGCGTCTTCCTCTCTCTCTCTCTGCGTGCCTCTCTGCCTCCTTGGGATCTCTCTCTGTCAAATAAATAAATAAAATCTTTAAAAGAAAAAGTTAATTTCTTCCATAAATTTAGAAACAGGTGGGGAAAGATGGTGACCCTGCACCTTAGCTCTGTAGTCCTATTACCTCCTCCATATTTACACATGCTGCCAGAGCCTTTAACAGTCAAGTAGACAAAACTGAACGAACCCCCACATGCACACATACTCAAATGAACACTTTTTCATGAATTGCATAACAGAACTCATGCCATGTTCCAAAATTTATCCATGTTCAAAAATGTGAGGGATATATGTATATGTATAACACTTACTCCTCAAGGTAATCTTATTTCTTGTAAGGTTATCAAACAAGCCCTCTCTATAACTCGAGAGCCACTGATCAAGGCTAGGCAGTCTTTCAATTATATCATTTTTACCAAAGGAGTTTTTTCTAGATAATTTCTTCCATAGCAGTCTGCTGCTAACACATCTTGTGTGACTTGCTAGCTACCTGACTGGGACCTACTACTTAAGCTCTCATTGGTTCTCTCTAACTATCTGTAAACTGAAGATATCAATCAATAATATGTAACTCAAATGGTTACTTTAATGAATTAATGATAATATTATGTTATTACTTAGAGTGATATAAGGTAGTAAACTCTCAAATACTATAATAATAATGTAATATTATATATTATATTATTGGATAATAGTGCATTTAACTATTTTGTCTCATTATTTGATCAATTTCTATTACATATATATTGATACTCTCTTGTAAGATGCATAAATGTTTAGGGTTTTCTCACCTTGCTGAAAAATTAAAATTTATCATTATGTAATGCTCTTTATCCCTAGTAAGCTTCCTAATTCTGAAGCCTTCTTTTTCTATAATGAATATAGCTATTTTGGTTTTTGTCTTTTTTTTTTTTTTGTAAGTAATCTCTACGTCTAATGTGGGGCTTAATCTCATGACCCTAAGATCAAGAGTTGCATCCTCTTCTAACTGACCTTATATGTAACCCTTTTTATTTTGTTTTGTTTTGTTTTGATTTAAATTCAAGTTAGTTAACATAGAGTGTATTATTAATTTCAGGGTAGTATTTACTGATTTATCAGCTGCATATAATACCAGTGCTCATTATATCAAATGCCCTCCTTAATGCCCATCACCCAATTTCCCTATCCCCCCACCCCTTACCCCTCCAGCAAACCTCACTTTGCTCTCTATAGTTAAGAAAAACCCTCAGGTAGCATCCGGCTCAATGTTGAAAAACTGAAAGTTTCTTAAACTTAGAGGGAAGACTTTCAGTTTTTCAATATTGAGCAGGATGCTAGTTAAGGGATTTTTTTAACTTTTATCAGGCTGAGGAAATCACTTTCTATTCCAGTTTATTAGGTGTGTTTATCATGACAGTACTGGTTTTGTCAAATGCTTTTTCTGTATTGTTTGAGATGAACATGTGGCTTTTATTACTCATTCTATTAATGCAGTGTATTATATTGATTAAAATTTGAGTATTAAGTCTCCAAATTTGTTGTTTTCTCTGTGCTTTTGTGATTTAGCAGTAGATTCTTAAATATGACACTAAAAGAACAAAAAACAATGTCCTCAAACTTTTGAAGGCTGTGGAATACAAAATGTGAACTACCCACACATAAGGTCAAGTAGGCTTAGCAGCAATCTCTTTTGTAATGAAGATGTTACATCTCCTTTGTCCTGAGAAAGTTTAGAGGGCACAAATAAATTGCATTAATGTGTATACCAGAGTCCACAAATCATCTACCTCAGGGACCCCAACATTTCTCAGTCTACATCTACTTACTCATTTAAAATTCCTTATGTACAAGAAGAGGGAAAAAAAAAATCTTGAGTTGGCTCATAGATAGATTGGTTCCATATGTTCGTACTCACAAAAACAGACTACATTCACACTACAACTACACTTAAGGGTAACGTAGAAGGAGAGTGGTGAAAGGAAAACCTCCCCCAAGTCTTTAACTAACACTTTTAGTCACTTACTTTGTATGAAGAAAGAAGTTGCTTGAAGTATAGACATACACAGACTTGAAGGGAAGTGTCAAATGATGTGGCAGGTTTGTTGGAAGCTGAAAAGACAAAGATTAAATGATGAGCAACAAGCATGTTTGGAAAAGAGGTATGCAGATGGACCTATTTAATTGGCAGAAAGCATGCACATCTTACCTCAATGCTAACAGAGAATAATAAATTCAGAACCACCACTCAACTACAAGGTAGACAGAAAGACCTTCCCTGGAGAAATTAACTAGACTCTATCCTTGGGTAATCCAATAATTAAATCAAAATTCTACAAACACAGAGGACAAAAAGGTAGGGATAGAAGCTATACAGATTTCACTGCATGTTGTCCTTTTCACTAATGCTGGTTTATCTTGCCACTCTTGATTGCCAAACTGCCAGCAGTTAAACCTTCAATGTGGTGCTATTCTTTAATAAACCCAACATTCAGTTCCACAAAATTATTTTGGAATACATCCATCCTGGAGATGACAGAGGTTTATCTTTCTGGGGATTATTTTCTCTTTCAGAAATTATTTTGCCCTCTCTGTCCAGAGTACCACTGCCACTACAAGTACTGCAACCCTAACTAAGGTCTGGTTTTCTGATAAGAGATTTTACATGAGAGCCTTTCAGAACTAAGAACCAAATTTGTAGCAATGGATAAAGAACCAGAGCAACAACTATTTCTAACATGCATACATAAATACATTCTAACATACATATATACACGTTTATATATATGTATTTATACATTCTAACATACATATCTTTATATACATATATACATTCTAACATACATATATGCAGTTAATATATAGAGATGGATAAATAGATGATATAGCTATAGATGACACAGGTAGAACTAAGATGATACAGATACAGATATAACACATCACGAGGACTATGGATGCCAAGATTCATGACAAATATTCTTCAACTGACCTTTCATAAACTTTAATCACAAATGGAAGTGATAAAATGGGTAAACACTAACTCACGAAAGAGCATATTCTGATTTGTTAGATGCACCTGATAACTCAGTTCCTCAGTTCTGCAGAGAACCATAAATAAAGCAGCAACTGTAGTAGCTCCAAACACACACACACAAAACACATACATATTTTACTACATAATGTATAATACGTATAAGAATTATAAATTATATATGCAATATATAATTATATATATTACTCATATATATGTATATATTTATTATAGATATAACAAGATATATGTAGAATATGAATATCAGTAGATAAGTAGGTAGAGAGAGAGATCTGAAAAAGAGGGAGTGAGAGAGATAGATATCCTACATCAATAAGCTACCAATGTGATAAAATATTGGCATAGTCTTTTGCTATGGTGCTAGCATAATGATGATAATATGAGAGTTTAGTTACTCTTTTCAAACTTATGTTATATTTACTGAAATGATGATTAATATCTAGTTCAGAGTCCCCAAAATGTAGAAGCTATAGGTCCAGGAACCAAGAAGCAAGGATAGAATTAGCACTCTTTGTATTATTTCCAACGAAACACTTAGGAATTTGTGCTCTCATTTCCACAACATTGGGCTGTGATGAATAAAAGAAAAAAAAAACCTGGTTTTGGGGGGTTAAGAATGCTTCTTGTTGGGTATCAGTAATTTTTCCACTTAATCTGAAGCTATAATACCTTTTGTGGTTTCTCATGATTGTGAACTAACAAGTAAAGTTAGATGTTACTATATTGGTGGTGTTAATCGACTTTTATTACCATCATGCTGCTATACTATGATGATGGAAAGAGTATTCTGGAAGCAGGATGCAAAAGGATATCTTTTAATAATTCATCTCCAATGATAACCATGAATGGGTAGTTACTTCAAAGACAGTGTGACAAAGGTAAAGTAATTCAGTAGTTTGTCTTTTTTGAGATCAAGTTTTAGAGAGCCCCATCAGGGAAGAACCATAATGCTAATAAAGGTTGAAGATCTCTAGAATGAATGATACACTAAATATCAATGTCAATATGGATAGATAGCAGAGTAAACAGCACCAGTAAAATGTAGTTTCAACTATTAAATGTCCTGTATTATGCATATTTCATAGATTGCCACCAAATACCCACATTGTAGATTTTTAATAGGATGGATTTAATGTAGTAAATGAGTATATCTGAATGACAAAAAAAAAAAGGCTAGATAATTAATAATCTATCTCACATTTTAGAGCCCCCATTTTGGGCCAACCTGTTGCCAGTGAGGGTAGTCTGGCTGACCCTTGCTTCAGCTACACATTATATTCAGCTTTCTGTAAGTAATATACATGCCACTGCCACTGTGTGACTCACAAGTATATATTTCAAGGAGCCATTTTTATCAAATCTGGAAATGCAAGGGTATTAAAACCCTGGAAACAACCACTGACCAATGGGAGATGAGAGTCAGTAGCAAATTTTCTCTTCCGTGTATCCGGCAGACATTTCTGAGATACGTGTAGCATGGTCCTCAGGTAGTCTTAAGGAGCGTAAGTTCCGATTGCTCCTTGTGTTCACTAGATTAACAGTACAACCTATGATTTGCTTTTGCTTCAGCCATTTCACTTCCCCCAGTTTCACTATCATTTTCATTGGGATTATTGCCTGAAATAAATTATTTTAATGGAAGCCCTTCCCTTAGCTTCTGTGATTAGAAATCCATAGGTAAGAAAATCTCTAAGGCCACCCTTGATATATGAAAAGCTCAACTGAGAATTAGTGATAAAGTATGTTTTAGCTATAGGTCAAAGAGATGCTATACATCAAATCATTAAGTAGAAATAGAAGTGGACGTGGGAAATCTCAGAAATAGATAACTTTCTACAAGTACAACAAAATAAAACTGTCAAAATAATCAATCACACTTTGAGTGCATTGAAGATGCAATTGGAAGAGATTTGAGGGAAAATTTTTAGCTAAACATAGCAGAGCTGTAAGATACAGGCTTTCTTCATAGGGCGCCTGGGTAGGTGGTAAGCTCTACCAAGCAATAATTCAAAGCCAAAAGCAACAAAAAGAGGATGAAGAACCCTGTGATGTAAAACAAACAAATGAACAAACAGTGAGTAAGCAATGTGAAATCAAGAGCTTTTTGTATAAAATTTTATGCACTATAAATTAGAAATTATCAGATTTTCTAACAATAAACTAAATGGTATGTATTTCTCTAGAAAGAAATGATGATTATCTGATCAATATATTTATAATATTTTTCCTGGTATGACGAGTTTATCTTCAAACTATAATTATGGGTGAAAATATATTATTTTTATCCACTCACAAGTTTTCTTTCTTTCAGAATTCTACGTATGTATATATATAATTATATATGTATTATATATATATATACACACAGACACACCCACACTTATGCCTTTATATAAAACATGCTTATATATATTTAATATGTACATATACAAACTTACATAGACATATTTATATACACATGTACATATAATGTGTACATATTTCATATATATCATTATTAATGCTTACATCTTTTCTTATAATTTGTTAAAATACTTTTTTATCTTCCCTAAGACAAAGAGTATTAGATGAATGTGTTGGCATTTAAAAGTAAAAATGCAGTGTATGTAAGCCCAAATTTGTCCCATATTTTAATATGTGGTTTTATGAGACAACTCAAACATAGAATAGTGTGTCAAGTTGTGTGCAATTCCAGTTCACTGGCTACAGTGACTGTGAAGGGATTTGTCACATTCTTTAATGATAACCATGACAATGTAAGACTTTCTCCTCTCAAAATATATCCCCTTTAAATTTCTGATTTTGCTATCCTCTTTCCCAATAATGACTAGTTGACTTTTGGTTTCTTCTTCAAATCCGTTCTTGCTTTTCACTCTGGGTCTATTTTTATGTGTTGTTTTTTTACTTTCACAAAGGTCCATCTTAGGGTCCAGTGGGACACTGTTCTGCTCTGTGACACTAATATTAAGACAACGAGTATAAGGCTCTAATTTGCCAGTAGCCACTCTTGTAGACATGTAATAGTTGGAACAAAATACCTAAAAGATACATACAAAATCAGATGGAAAGGGACAATTTGAAAATAAATACAAGGAGTAATACACAGTTAAAATACATATTAAAATTTCACATTTCACTGATGTGCTCCTCATCTGGATGACACTAACTCTTCAATAAGGAATTTCAGTATCCTAAAATATCTCGCAGAGAAAACAGAAAAAAAAAAAAAAAAAATACCATGGGAGTATCTTCATCTTCCTACAAACAAGTCCTCAAACTCACAATACCTTTGTTTATCCTAAGGATAGCCCTTTTAAGACCAAACATGTACCTCAATTAACACATTGCTCTCTCCCATTCCCACTCCTAAATCCATCCTGTTTACTCCACAACTCACAGCAATTTGAATTCCCATCCAATAATCTGCCAAAGCAGCTATCCTTCAGCTTGCTTTAATAACCTTCTTATGGTTAAACAGAGTGGCTAATTTGACACCTATTTGTCCTCTCAGCAGCTTCTGCAAATTCTGTTACTCAAAAATGCATTTTTTTTTTTTTTACCCTGGATGTAAACATACCACAATATCTTAGGTTTCTCTTGATTCTGTGGCAGGTTTCCTTGAATCTCCAAAAACCTACTTTTGTATCTATATGCATGGCATTTCTTTTTCCTTCCTTTTGCTTTCAAAATAACTGTAATTATATTTAGGTTTATATTTTCCTTAAGGAGGATTTAGAAAGAAATGTTTTTTACAGACTGCAAATATTATTCTTTAGTATATTTAATTCATTTTCATTAAATGTAAAATCTGATATATTGGTTTAAATATTTCCTCTTACAATTATTTTTCTTTGACTTTAAATTATCCCACACTTTAGTACTAGTTTCTTTTTTAAGGTGACTATTTTTCACTATTAATTGATTAATTTTATTGGTCTGTATTCCTTCTATTAGGATTTGTACATATATTCATTTATTATTCTTCAAATGATTACTATAAATTTAAATATGCAGGCTTGGTTTTAAGAATCTAATATATAATTATTACTTTTACAAACTGTCCAGATAATACAAGAACATTAGATTATTTTACATACATATAACTTGTCAGATCTCATATGCTACATGAGTTTTTAGTGTTTTTTCAAAACCCTCCAGATATCGTATTTTTAAATCAATCTTCATTTTGTATCTACATATTTACTTTTTTTTAAAGATTATTTATTTGTCAGAGAGAGCATAAACAGGGGGAGTGACAGGCAGAGGGAGAGGAAGAAGCAGGCTCCCTGCTGAGTAAGAAGCCCGAAGACAGACTCAGTCCCAGGACCCTAGAATCATGACCTAGGCTGAAAACAGACGCTTAACTGACTGAGCCACCCAGGTGTCCCTCTACATATTTACTCTTGATGAATTTCTGAGTTTCCATCTGGATCAGTCTCTGGATAATATAGTCCCTCAAATTCTGTTTGCCACAGCATGTCTGCATTATACTTACTTCTTGAAAGATATTTTTAGTAGGCCTAGAGTTTTTATTTTGCTGTAGCATATATCACCATTTTGTTTTTCCTGGTGTCTACTTTCTCTATAAAGAAGACTGCTATCAGTATCATTTCTAGTCATGCGAAGATAATATATGTATTTTTGTCCTCTGTATGGTTTTTCAATTTTTTTTTTCATTTTTGAGTATTTTAATTTGATATACCTAGGAGGAATTTTCTTTGATTTATTTTGCCTGGGTATTTTAATGTTTCTTGGAACTGCTACTTAATTCCTTGTTTTTAGTTTGGAAAAATTGTTAGCTACCATTTCTTTCAACATTTTTTCTGCTATTTTGTTTCTTTTCTTTCTTTAACTTCTACTTATATACTTTCTATAAATTCTATTTAAATTCTACCTATTACATACTTTTAATTCTACTTATACTTTTCATATTGTTATGAAATGAACTGTCTCCCCAAAATTCCTATGTTGAAGCCTTAATTCTTAATATGACTCTCTTTGGAGATAGGCCCTTTAAAGAAGTAATTATAGTTAAAGGAGGTCATAAATGTGGCCCTATCCAATATGACTGCTGGCCTTATACAAAGAGGAAGAGACACCAGAAGAGAGGCTATATGAGGACACAGGGAGAAGGTGGCAATCTGCCAGGCAAGGAGAGGCCTCAGGAAAAACCAAACCAGCCACCATCTTGATCTTCAAATTCCAGGCTCCAGAACTGTGAGAAATAAATTTCTGTTGTTTAAGAAACCCAGTGTGTGGACTTTTATTGTAGCAGCCCTAGCAAAACTAATACACATTATAGCTATTTACGTCCTTTTTTTTTTTTTTTTTCATCTTGTCCCTTTCTACTCCATTTTGTTCTGCTCAAGTTTTTCTCTAGTTGTGGTAAATCTACTATAAAAATTATCCATTTGAACGGTGCCTGAGTGGCTCATATGGTTAAGCATCATCCCTTAGCTCAGGTACTAATCTCCAGGTCTTGGGATACAGTGCCACATAGGCTCTCTGCTCATGGTGAGACTGCCTCATCCACACCCTCCCCCACCCCCCAGCCCCCCGATTGTCTCTCAAATGAATAAGTAAAATCTTTTAACAAATCATCCATTTGATTTTTACATTTTCACTTGTTTTGCTTTGTTTGGAATTTTGTTTTAAAAAATTTTATTATTACTTTTTTTAGAGCACTTTTAGGTTTTCAACATATTGAGAGAGAGGCACAGAGATTTCCAATTTACCTCCTGCTCCCACATGTACATAGCTTCCCCTTATAAAAATCACCTCACCAGGAGGAGGAGTCAAGATGGCGGAGAAGTAGCAGGCTGAGACTACTTCAGGTAGCGGGAGATCAGCTAGACAGCTTATCTAAAGATTGCAAACACCTACAAATCCAACGGGAGATCGAAGAGAAGAAGAACAGCAACTCTAGAAACAGAAAATCAACCACTTTCAGAAAGGTAGGACTGGCGGAGAAGTGAATCCAAAGCAACGGGAAGATAGACCGCGGGGGGAGGGGCCGGCTCCCGGCAAGCGGCGGAGCAACGGAGCACAAAATCGGGACTTTTAAAAGTCTGTTCCGCTGAGGGACATCGCTCCACAGGCTTAACCGGGGTGAAGCCCACGCAGGGTCAGCGTGGCACAGGTCCCGCAGGGTCACAGAAGGATCGGGGGTGTCTGAGTGTCGCAGAGCTTACAGGTATTAGAACAGGGAAGCCGGCTACAGAGACAGAGCCGAGGAGTGAGCTCTAAGCTCAGGGTTACCTTGAACCGGTCACAGGCTCGGTCAGCTCGGAGCGCGGCTGGAGGCAGGGTGACGGGAGTAAATCGGCGCTGTTCTCTGAGGGCGCACTGAGGAGTGGGGCCCCCGGCTCTCGGCTCCTCCGGGCCGGAGACCGGGAGGCCGCCATCTTCATTCCCGTCCTCCGGAACTCTACGGAAAGCGCTCAGGGAACAAAAGCTCCCGAAAGCAAACCCGAGCGGATTACTCAGCCCGGCCCCTGGTAAGGGCGGTGCAACTCCGCCCGGGGCAAAGGCACTTGAGAATCACTACAACAGGCCCCTCCCCCAGAAGATCGACACGAAGCCCAGCCAGGACCAAGTTCAACTACCAAGGAGTGCAGTTTCAATATCAAGGAGAGCAGCGGAATTCCAAAGGAGTAGAAAGCAAAGCACGGAACTCATGGCTTTCTCCCCATGATTCTTTAGCCTTGCAGTTAAGTTAATTTTTTTTCTTTTTCAATTTATTTTTCTTCTTCTGCTAAATTTTTTTAACTTTTACCCTTTCCTTTTTTAACGTTTTTTAACTAGTTTATCTAATATATATATTCTTTTTTTCCTTTTTATATTTTTTCTTTATTGGTTTTCTTATTTTGTTTCTTTCTTTCTTTTTTTTTTTTTTTCTTCTTTCTGAATCTCTTTTTATCCCCTTTCTCCCCACTCACGATTTGGGATCTCTTCTGATTTGGCTAAAGCATATTTTCCTGGGGTTGTTGCCACCCTTTTAGTATTTTACTTGCTCCTTCATCTACTCTTATCTGGACAAAATGACAAGGCGGAAAAATTCACCACAAAAAAAAGAACAAGAGGCAGTACCAAAGGCTAGGGACCTAATCAATACGGACATTGGTAATATGTCAGATCTAGAGTTCAGAATGACGATTCTCAAGGTTCTAGCCGGGCTCGAAAAAGGCATGGAAGATATTAGAGAAACCCTCTCCGGAGAGATAAAAGCCCTTTCTGGAGAAATAAAAGAACTAAAATCTAACCAAGTTGAAATCAAAAAAGCTATTAATGAGGTGCATTAAAAATTGGAGGCTCTCACTGCTAGGATAAATGAGGCAGAAGAAAGAATTAGTGATATAGAAGACCAAATGACAGGGAATAAAGAAGCTGAGCAAAAGAGGGACAAACAGCTACTGGACCATGAGGGGAGAATTCGAGAGATAAGTGACACCATAAGACGAAACAACATTAGAATAATTGGGATTCCAGAAGAAGAGGAAACAGAGAGGGGAGCAGAAGGTATATTGGAGAGAATTATTGGAGAGAATTTCCCCAATATGGCAAAGGGAACAAGATTCAAAATCCAGGAAGTTCAGAGAACCCCCCTCAAGATCAATAAGAATAGGTCCACACCCCGTCACCTAATAGTAAAATTTACAAGTCTTAGTGACAAAGAGAAGATCCTGAAAGCAGCCCGGGAAAAGAAGTCTGTAACATACAACGGTAAAAATATTAGATTGGCAGCAGACTTATCCACAGAGACCTGGCAGGCCAGAAAGAGCTGGCATGATATATTCAGAGTACTAAACGAGAAAAACATGCAGCCAAGAATACTATATCCAGCTAGGCTATCATTGAAAATAGAAGGAGAGATTAAAAGCTTCCAGGACAAACAAAAACTGAAAGAATTTGCAAATACCAAACCAGCTCTACAGGAAATATTGAAAGGGGCCCTCTAAGCAAAGAGAGACCCTAAAAGTAGTAGATCAGAAAGAAACAGAGACAATATACAATAACAGTCACCTTACAGGCAATACACTGGCACTAAATTCATATCTCTCAATACTTACCCTGAATGTTAGTGGGCTAAATGCCCCAATCAAAAGACACAGGGTGTCAGAATGGATAAAAAAACAAAACCCATCTATATGTTGCCTACAAGAAACTCATCTTAAACCTGAAGACACCTCCAGATTTAAAGTGAGGGGGTGGAAAAGAATTTACCATGCTAATGGACATCAGAAAAAAGCAGGAGTGGCAATCCTTAGATCAATTAGATTTTAAGCCAAAGACTATAATAAGAGATGAGGAAGGACACTATATCATACTCAAAGGAACTGTCCAACAAGAAGATCTAGCAATTTTAAATATCTATGCCCCTAACATGGGAGCAGCCAACTATATAAACCAATTAATAACAAAATCAAAGAAACACATCGACAATCATACAATAATAGTAGGGGACTTTAACACTCCCCTCACTGAAATGGACAGATCATCCAAGCAAAAGATCAACAAGGAAATCAAGACCTTAAATGACACACTGGACCAGATGGACATCACAGATATATTCAGAACATTTCATCCCAAAGCAACAGAATACACATTCTTCTCTAGTGCACATGGAACATTCTCCAGAATAGATCACATCCTCGGTCCTAAATCAGGTCTCAACCGTTATCAAAAGATTGGAATCATTCCCTGCATATTTTCAGACCACAATGCTCTGAAGCTAGAACTCAGTCACAAGAGGAAATTTGGAAAGAACCCAAATACATGGAGACTAAACAGCATCCTTCTAAAGAATGAATGGGTCAACCAGGAAATTAAAGAAGAGTTGAAAAAATTCATGGAAACAAATGATAATGAAAACACAACGGTTCAAAATCTGTGGGACACGACAAAGGCAGTCCTGAGAGGAAAATATATAGTGGTACAAGCCTTTCTCAAGAAACAAGAAAGGTCTCAGGTACACAACCTAACCCTACACCTAAAGGAGCTGGAGAAAGAACAAGAAGGAAACCCTAAACCCAGCAGGAGAAGAGAAATCATAAAGATCAGAGCAGAAATCAATGAAATAGAAACCAAAAAAACAATAGAACAAACCAACGAAACTAGGAGCTTGTTCTTTGAAAGAATTAATAAGATCGATAAACCCCTGGCCAGACTTATCAAAAAGAAAAGAGAAAGGACCCAAATAAATAAAATCATGAATGAAAGAGGACAGATCACAACGAACACCAAAGAAATACAGACAATTATAAGAACATACTATGAGCAACTCTACACCAACAAATTTGACAATCTGGAAGAAATGGATGCATTCCTAGAGACATATAAACTACCACAACTGAACCAGGAAGAAATAGAAAGCCTGAACAGACCCATAACCAGTAAGGAGATTGAAACAGTCATCAAAAATCTCCAAACAAACAAAAGCCCAGGGCCAGATGGCTTCCCGGGGGAATTCTACCAAACATTTAAAGAAGAACTAATTCCTATTCTCCTGAAACTGTTCCAAAAAATAGAAATGGAAGGAAAACTTCCAAACTCATTTTATGAGGCCAGCATCACCTTGATCCCAAAACCAGACAAGGATCCCATCAAAAAAGAGAACTACAGGCCAATATCCTTGATGAACACAGATGCAAAAATTCTCGCCAAAATACTAGCCAGTAGGATTCAACAGTACATTAAAAGGATTATTCACCACGACCAAGTGGGATTTATTCCAGGGCTGCAAGGTTGGTTCAACATCCGCAAATCAATCAATGTGATACAACACATTAATAAAAGAAAGAACAGGAACCATATGATACTCTCCATAGATGCTGAAAAAGCATTTGACAAAGTACAGCATCCCTTCCTGATCAAAACTCTTCAAAGTGTAGGGATAGAGGGCACATACCTCAATATTATCAAAGCCATCTATGAAAAGCCCACCGCAAATATCATTCTCAATGGAGAAAAACTGAAAGCTTTTCCGCTAAGGTCGGGAACACGGCAGGGATGTGTCCATTATCACCACTGCTATTCAACATAGTACTAGAAGTCCTAGCCTCAGCAATCAGACAACAAAAGGAAATTAAAGGCATCCAAATTGGCAAAGAAGAAGTCAAACTATCACTCTTTGCAGATGATATGATACTATATGTGGAAAACCCAAAAGACTCCACTCCAAAACTACTAGAACTTGTACAGGAATTCAGTAAAGTGTCAGGATATAAAAGCAATGCACAGAAATCAGTTGCATTTCTCTACACCAACAACAAGACAGAAGAAAGAGAAATTAAGGAGTCAATCCCATTTACAATTGCACCCAAAACTATAAGATACCTAGGAATAAATCTAACCAAAGAGACTAAGAATCTATACACAGAAAACTATAAAGTACTCATGAAAGAAATTGAGGAAGACACAAAGAAATGGAAAAATGTTCCATGCTCCTGGATTGGAAGAATAAATATTGTGAAAATGTCTATGCTACCTAAAGCAATCTACACATTTAATGCAATTCCTATCAAAGTACCATCCATTTTTTTCAAAGAAATGGAACAAATCATCCTAAAATTTATATGGAACCAGAAAAGACCTCGAATAGCCAAAGCAATATTGAAAAAGAAAGCCAAAGTCGGTGGCATCACAATTCCGGACTTCAAGCTCTATTACAAAGCTGTCATCATGAAGACAGCATGGTACTGGCACAAAAACAGACACATAGATCAATGGAACAGAATAGAGAGCCCAGAAATAGACCCTCAACTCTATGGTCAACTAATCTTCGACAAAGCAGGAAAGAATATCCAATGGAAAAAAGACAGCCTCTTCAACAAATGGAGTTGGGAAAATTGGACAGCCACATGCAGAAAAATGAAATTGGATCATTTCCTTACACCACACACGAAAATAGACTCAAAATGGATGAAGGCTCTCAATGTGAGAAAGGAATCCATCAAAATCCTTGAGGAGAACACAGGCAGCAACCTCTTCGACCTCAGCCGCAGCAACATCTTCCTAGGAACATCGCCAAAGGCAAGGGAAGCAAGGGCAAAAATGAACTATTGGGATTTCATCAAGATCAAAAGCTTTTGCACAGCAAAGGAAACAGTTCACAAAACCAAAAGACAACTGACAGAATGGGAGAAGATATTTGCAAATGACATATCGGATAAAGGGCTAGTGTCCAAAATCTATAAAGAACTTAGCAAACTCAACACCCAAAGAACAAAT
This sequence comes from Enhydra lutris kenyoni, assembly GCF_002288905.1. Lineage (NCBI taxonomy): Eukaryota > Metazoa > Chordata > Mammalia > Carnivora > Mustelidae > Enhydra > Enhydra lutris. The sequence goes on along the minus strand of NW_019154098.1, from coordinate 28,230,627 downwards.
AATCCAATCAAGAAATGGGCAGAGGACATGAACAGACATTTCTGCAAAGAAGACATCCAGATGGCCAACAGACACATGAAAAAGTGCTCCACATCACTCGGCATCAGGGAAATACAAATCAAAACCACAATGAGATACCACCTCACACCAGTCAGAATGGCTAAAATTAACAAGTCAGGAAATGACAGATGCTGGCGAGGATGCGGAGAAAGGGGAACCCTCCTACACTGTTGGTGGGAATGCAAGCTGGTGCAACCACTCTGGACAACAGCATGCAGGTTCCTCAAAATGTTGAAAATAGAACTCCCCTATGACCCAGCAATTGCACTGCTGGGTATTTACCCTAAAGATACAAACGTAGTGATCCGAAGGGGCACGTGCACCCGAATGTTTATAGCAGCAATGTCTACAATAGCCAAACTATGGAAAGAACCTAGATGTCCATCAATAGACGAATGGATAAAGAAGATGTGGTATATATACACAATGGAATACTATGCAGCCATCAAAAGAAATGAAATCTTGCCATTTGCGACGACGTGGATGGAACTAGAGGGTATCACGCTTAGCGAAATAAGTCAATCGGAGAAAGACAACTATCATATGATCTCCCTGATATGAGGGAGAGGAGATGCAACATGGGGGGTTAAGGGGGTAGGAGAAGAGTAAATGAAACAAGATGGGATTGGGAGGGAGACAAACCATAAGTGACTCTTAATCTCACAAAACAAACTGAGGGTTAATGGGGGGAGGGGGGTTGGGGGGGTGGGATTATGGACATTGGGGAGGGTATGTGCTATGATGAGTGCTGTGAAGTGTGTAAACCTGGCGATTCACAGACCTGTACCCCTGGGGATAAAAATATATTATATGTTTATAAAAAATAAAATTAAAAAAAAAAATCACCTCACCAAAGATATACAAATGGCAAAGAAGCATATGAGAAGATGCTCTACATTATATGCCATGAGGAAAATGTAAATTAAAACTTCTTTTTCATTTTTCATAATTTTAATAGAATATTCTAACTATTCTACACAAATTGAAAACCCATATTGAGTTACGAATGTACCATAAATAAGACTGAGCACTCTAAAGACCTGGTCACAGTGTGCACAAAGTGTCCCTAGCTGCTAGAGACCACAGACACTGAGAAACTACACACAGCAGACAAGAATAGGCCACTTGGAACTCAAGAGCTTTTAAGACATGATGAATGGTTGGGCCAAAAAAGGGAGAACTTCTGAGAAAGCAAGACTTAATATCCACCTCACCAAATGGAAAAGTTCCATTTCCTAGCCCAAGCCCCAAACTACAGGAGACTGATTTTCTGCCTGTTGAATCTGTCCTTCTCTGAGAAAGTGTTAAAGTCTCCAACTGTGGGGAATTCATCTATTTTTCCTTGCAGTTCTATCAGTGCCTCATGTAGTTTGATGCTCCATTGATGGGCACTTATATCTTAAGAAAAGATATTATGTCCCGAAGCCCTGCTCTATCCCAGGACCCTGAGATCATGACCTGAGCCGAAGGCGGAGGCTTTAACCCACTGAGCCACCCAGGTGCCCCTAGTGTTCTTGTTTTATCCCTGATTAATTTGCTTACTTTGAAGTCTGCACTTCCTGAAATTCAAATATACCTACTCCTTTTTTTTCTTCTCATTGGTGTTAGCATGGTATATTTTTCTCTATCCATTTAATGTTAATCTATGTGTGCCTAGAGTGGACTGAAGTTGGGTAATTCCCTTCCCCAGATCAGGTAGTTCTAATAACTCCCCAGCTGTTTAGGCTCTAGTTAGCTGGTTTTCCCTGAGGGCTGGCCTTATTAAGAACAGAGGTATTCTGATGTGTTTCAAAATGGTTTCTTTTCTCCTCCCCTGGCTGGAAGCCCTAAGGGCTTTCCCCCCAGTGTTCACTGTGGGATCCTAGTAGAACTCCTAAAAGTAAAGCTCACAATACTGTGGGGACTTCCCCATCCAACTGGACACCCCTGCAGCTTTAATTCCCAATGTGGTCCAAACTGAGCATTGCCATTCAAGGCACTGGTTCCCATGGTTGTTTCTGTTGATGAGATTCTGTTCAGTTAAACTGTGACTTCTTATATTCCCCCATCTGTCTCTCCAATCTTGGGGGCAGCAGTGTGGCCTATGTCCTCCCCTCTCATATGAATCTGAGAAGAATTTGTTGATTCTTTTGGCCCATTTAACTTTTTACATGTTAGAATGGAGTGGTGACTTCCAAGCTCCTTACATGTGAACTTATAACCCAAAAAGTCCTGTTCTTTTTTATAGTTTTGCGTTTTCTTAACATTTATCTGTTTTATCAGTTGGAACATGCTAAGCATTGTTAGAGTAATATTAGTTTCTCATACTTCAGTTACCAGAAGACTCTATTTCAATTTTAGTTGTTTCTTTTTTTTCTCATATCTTAGAAAAAAAACAGCTATTTTTAGTTGAGGTATGAATATTGTATAAGGAAAGTATGATGACTCTCTCAGGTCTTAACTAATAGCTTCATATGGAATGTATTTATGTCTTCTGGAGACTAAGGACTATTATATTAGCAGATCATCTTAAGTTATTATGGGGACTGAGATAATTGAAACTTGATTTTAGTTCCTTTAGAGCTGGGCTACTATTGTTTCGTTTTACAAAGCTATAATCATTTAAAAGGAGGTAGGGGAAGGCACTAGACTAAACATACTTGGTCGATTTTGAACTCCAAGGTTTATCTCTTTCACTTCAAAAGACTGAAAAGATATTCCATGATTATCAGCCATCACTTTTAGAATTGACAAATTTCTTTTAGAGAAAATTTCCTGAAATCATGGTTTTAATTCATTCCAAAGTAAATACTTATTTCTATCCTTCATCTTGTCGTTGCTGTTCTTCAAATATCTTTTAATGATGCTTTCAATATTTTTCTTAATATTGAATCAAAAGTCATCATTGTTATCTGACAAGTTAGTCTAAGTGACCTAGGCTTTCATTCTTGGAAATGAAAGTTAATTTTATAATAGATTCAAAGTGAAAAGAAAATATTCTTTCAAGTAATATATATATTAGAAACAGGTAAAAAAGAACAAAAAGAAAAGAAAAAAAGAATCTTCAGCGTAATTATAGGAACCCAAGATGAGAAGACCAGCAGCTCAGAGGTAGAGTATATTCTTTAAGATTTCATTATATTACATTGTCATAAAATAAAACAATAAAATAAAATATATTTTTAGAATTACAGTAACCTATAATATAGATATAGAAGCATGATTTAATTTACACCATAGGTCCATGTGTACCCTCATTCAAGGACTTTGAATATTGGGCAACACATACATATAATGACACTATTAAAAATTTTAGGATTCAGGAAATGACTAAGGAGAAGTATTTCCTCTGACAAGGTTGTTTAGGGTTATTTCTTTCTACTTTTTGTTTAATAACTTAACAGTTTGACTACAAGTACCTTCCTAGGCACATTTGCTTACATTCTAGGGCCATAAGTCCAGAGACATCCTCCACATGTCCCCTGGAGAAAACCTGTTGACATTTCAGGGAAACAATCTTTCTTTCTAAAGATCTGCAGCCCTATGAGACTGCAGAGTCTCCTAATTTTGGCATTCTTTTCTTGTGGTGCAATGCATTACTTGTTAAATATACAGCCCTCCTTATGATGCTCTGTGTGCTTTGAGTGTTGAAAACCAACACAAGGTAGTGATCTTGCTCTTCCTTTACTCTGTGAATAACAAAGTATTTTGACCCAGGGTTCTTTTATTTTTCTGTTAGCATATGTATGTGGAACTACAGCAGGCTGACTTGTTAGCTTGCAAGTAAGGTAGTTTTTTTTTTTTTTTTTTTTTTTTTTTTTTT
>NW_019154098.1:28104661-28226665 GCF_002288905.1 Enhydra lutris kenyoni | reverse complement strand
GGCAGAGAGGCAGGCAGAGAGAGAGGAGGAAGCAGGCTCCCCTAGAGAGCAGAGAGCCCGATGCGGGGCTTGATCCCAGGACTCTGAGATCATGACCTGAGCCGAAGGCAGCGGCTTAACCCACTGAGCCACCCAGGCGCCCCGCAAGTAAGGTAGTTTTGCAGATACTTCACAACTTCTAACTTAGGAGCAATACTGTATAATATCACCAAATAGTAAAAATACCTGAATATCCTTCTTTCAAATAGGATTGACAACAAAAATGAAATTTAAAACAAAAAAATCATGTTTAAAGAGTTCTATATATAAAATACACAAAAGCATTCGTCATAATTCCTCACTTTGATTCTAAGACTTCCACAAGTTGGCCACAGCTTCATATCCTAGCATTATTTTCTACTTTTATTCAACATAAACCATATACTCTAATAAGAAAAAACTACCCGATGTCTCCCATACTGACTTTACAATGTTTATTTTGCTTGGTCTTTTATCAGTGTGTTTTCTTGGAAAGCCTGAACTTCTTTGTTCTCCTTAATTTAAAACTCAATTTAAAAATGAAATGGTTTGTTATACACTGTCCTGTCAGAAATGTTTTGTGATAACAAATCTGGGTAACTTGAGTCAAAGCCCATTCATGTCCAATGCTGCTTCTACTTTACTAAATATCCAGACCATCATTTATTCATCCCTGAAAATCATAATAATAATAATACAGTTAGTTCTTTAAGAGTTCCGGGGAAAGGAAATCAAATGAGCTAACCTATACAAAGTACTCATCATGGTCCACTGCTAATGGTAATAATCATATAACATACGTAACAATCATAAGATTATATATATGTATATATGTCATAATCATAAGAGCTAATTCTGACAAAGCATGCATGTCCCAGAACTATTTGAAGTACTTTACATGTCTTAGTTCATTTAAATGTCAACTTACAAAAATTATCTATGTTTTGGGGCGCTTGGGTGGCTCAGTGAGTTGAGCCTCTGCCTTTGGTTCAGGTCATGATCCCAGGGTCCTGGGATCGAGCCCCACATCGGGCTTTCTGCTCGGTGGGGAGTCTGTTTCCCCCCTCTATCTCTGCCTGCCTCTCTGCCTACTTCTGATCTCTGTTAAATAAATAAATAAAATCTTTTAAAAAAATTATGTTTTAATTTTCACAGCTGGATATCATAGTGCCTTCTAAACTTCTCTAACATTCATTTTCTGAAATGTAGATGCCTATATATGCATATCCTACTGGTGTTTCATTTTATATAGATTACATCAATAAAGGTAGACAAATTCCTTTTAATGATAAGGGATCTAATTTATGATGCTTTTATACTTCACAGAACTTCTTACAATGATGTACATACAACCCAGCTCAATTCATATTTGGTTACTTTTTTATCTCATTAATTTCTCTTAAGTAAAATACAATGAATGATAATCATGATTGTATTAATAAGTTAGCCTTAGACTAACAGGCTAATTATGGCCAATGAGGCAGTTTAGTTATTCCTCAAAGAATGCTCTGTGGTTTACGGTGCCCTTCACAGTTTATCCTGTGAGTCACAATCCCTCACTGGTAAAGGGATTTATTTACATTGGACACAACAATCTTAGAGCCTGCCACACTAATAGTCTCTTGCATTGCAAACTTCTCTGACATGTAAAGAGCATATCTATGACTTCTTTTCTATGTGATCTTTATTCTGTATCCAGTTGATTTGTGCAGGAATAAACATCTTTCCATGGCAAATCTATACCATGTCTATACCATGGCAAATGTGCTTTGAGGTAGGTTGGCAGAAAAAATAACAGACATGTCTTTCTTTTACTAGCCAAATGTAATCATTCACAAAACACAGTTGACTTAATCTTTCTTCCTTTCCAGTGCTACAATCCAAATCTAATATTCTTTTATATATTGAATAATTAAATTATTTCAGTACCCACTATGACCAGAAGTGATCTAATTTGTGAGAGTAAATAAGCCAAGTAAAGCCCCGACTATAACTAACCACATTCTCATAAGAGAAGGAATAGAATATATAAGTAAAAAAATTAAAAATATTGGGAAAAGTACTCCACATGAAATAAACAGATTGATACATTGGACTAGTTGTGGCAGGGAGCTACGACTATAACTAACCACATTCTCATAAGAGAAGGAATAGAATATATAAGTAAAAAAATTATTAAAAATATTGGGAAAAGTACTCCACATGAAATAAACAGATTGATACATTGGACTAGTTGTGGCAGGGAGCTATATTTGCTCAGAGACTTAAAGGATGAAAATGAATTATCCTAGGGGCACTTGGGTGGGTGGCTCAGTTAGTAAAGCCTCTGCCTTGGGCTGAGGTCATGTTCCCGGGGTCTGGGATTGAGCTCTGAACTGGGCTCTCTCCTTGGTGGGGAGCCTGCTTCTCCCCCTCCCTCTGTCTGCTGTTCTCCCTGCTTGTGCACAAACACAAGCATTGTCAAATAAATAAATAAAATCTTTTTAAAAAGGAGTTATACTTGAGAAGAGCTAAGGAAAACTGTTTCCATGCAGAGGTAAATCAGGTCTGAAGACCTGCAGGTGGGAAAACACCTGAAGATGAAAAGGAACAGAAAGGAGTCAAGCATAGCTTAGAGTCAGAGTGAGAGGAAGAATGTTGTATAATTAATTGCAAGAATCTTATGACAGGACTTAAGTCTTATGTAGGAGTTTATTTAAATACCTCCTCATACAAATTAGGGAACTAAATGTATAAAGCTTCCAAAAGACAATAGGAAAATTTTTCTTGTAAGCTAAAGATTTCATACTCTGCCTAAATTAGGCATTTAAAGTCTATGAAAAACAACAAAAAATATGGGACTAGCTGAAAGATTCAAACACTACCTACCCCTCAAAAACCAAAACCAAAACCAAAACCAAAACAACAACCCCAAACCAAAGTATCCTCATACCAAACTCAGCTCATGGGGCACCAGATCTGCAATCCCTTATGTAAGGTCTTGTTAATTATTGTAAAATAATTTGGGTTTATTCTAAATTATATCATTTTCTCCTTCCTGGAAGAGAGAGAGAGAGAGAGAGTGTGTGTGTGTGTGTGTGGGGGGGTGATCTATGCTTCCAAATCTTTTAAAATCACCCCTTACTTTCATAAAGAATTGGCAATTTCTCAATCACATTCTGCAAAAAATTGTAAACATTATTCCAAGCCTGGCCTCTAACCAGATGTCTACCCATGCTAGTTAGTGATTCTGGGGAAAAAAACCTACTTGTTAATTACTTCACTAGCATCTAATCAGAAGAGTATCATTATCATTTTCACTTTTTTCCAAGAATGTCTGAGTATTTTTTCGTTCCCAAATTCTGGAGTATCTAGCGCTAAGCAAAGTACAAATGTCCTTCATGAAATTTAAACATAAAAGACAACACGCAATAGTCAAGCACATACATGTATATATAATTATTTCCAAATATAATAGAAATCGAGGGGTGCCTGGGTGGCTCAGTCATTAGGCATCTGCCTTCATCCCGGGTCGTGATCCCAGGGTCCTGGAATCGAGCCCCGTGTCGGGCTCCCTGCTCCACGGGAAGCCAGCTTCTCCCTCTCCCACTGCCTCTGCTTGTGTTCCCTCTCTCACTGTGTCTCTCTTTGTCAAATAAATAAAATCTTTAAAAAAAATAATAGAAATCAAAATTCCAATCAAGTATTTCAAAAAAGTGACAAAGGAGCACTTTACTATCCTGATTAGATTCCGTGATTTCAGCATCTAATGCACTCTCGGATTACATAGTCCCAAATCCTCAAGCAGGTTTTAGACCCACTTCATCTACCCTTTTCTATTGTGTAGCCCTCATATTTTACCACTACATAATCTCTTTATATGTTTTGGCTATAATAGATTTATTTTTGGGGGGAGGAGTGAATAAATGAATAATCTCTGATTGCATCCCACTCTCACAACCCCCAAACATGCACAAAGACCCACAGACATGTAAACAGACACATGTAGAGATGTTTGTAGCTGAAATCTATTGACCCCTCACATCTCTGCTTAAATATTATTTTCCTTTTGTAGTATTTTCTTGGCTCCCCAGATTAGGTTAAATACTCCAGTTTAAATTCATTTGCAACTGTGCTCTCCTTTATAGCATTTCTAAGAATAGTAAGTAATTGAACATTTATGTAATTATATTTTAAGGAATATCTGAAACTACACTGCATGCTTTGTGAGTAAATGAAGTGTAATTCTAGCATCTAACACGGGCCATGGCAATGGCTGGAATTTCTAATGAATAAAATATTTTATAATAACCCTGCCTAAGAAGGTTGCTGATGAATCACTGTGACCAGTAAGTTTTCTCAACTAGAAATTCACTAATGTGATATAGACATGGTCAAATAGTTAGTGCCAGGAATAGAAACTCAAAGAAAATTTTGAAATAGAGCTCATAAAGGAGTAAGTACCAAATGTGTTAGAAGGTAGACCAAGACAAATAGTTTGAGTAAGCATAATCCAAAATATATACAGAAGAGAAATAATCTGTTTCTTGATCTGGGTGCTGATTCCATAGTAGTGTTCTTTTTATGAGGTTACATAGAGCTACATCCTTGTAAAATTTGAATGTATATTTAATTAGAATGTAGGTATATTTGTGGATACAAGACATAGTCGTCACTGATTTTTTGACTGGGTCACCGGAGACAGGAAGATTAAGAGAATGTTGTGATTTGTCATTATGGACAGGAACAATCAATTATTTACAAGGAAGGAGGTGGTTTGTAGACTATTGCTTTCTGGATCCTAAAACATCTCTTGATCCTAAGTTATGCCCTATTCTGGGAATCTAGTCCTATAGTTTACCCTGAACTTCTGAGAATCTTGATTTTATTATGGCTCAAACATGGTATTATGATATCCTAATAGCATAAATTAAAAAACCTTACATAAAAATAAATAACATAAACAAATAAAACCTTAAAAATAAATAGTAAAATAAATGATAAAAATAAATTATAAGCTTACAATAAACTGTACTTTCCTTATAATTTGGGGATGTGGATGTCTTTTGTCCCAAAAAAGCTGCTCTTTTAAATACTGATAATGAGTCTATCATCATTCATTTTCCTAGTCATACAAAAGTCATGAGGAATACAAATGGAAACCTGAATACATAAAATCTCTTCTTTGCAATCCAAAAAATTATCTGCAGGAAATTTTAAATCATTTTGTTAAAAATGTTCAGGACAAAGAAGTTTTCAAGGTTCCCTTTGCTTGACGTCTATTACACTTTTATCTAGAATTTTGAACTTGCTACTGAAAACCTTTTTGTATTTTGATGAGAAATTAACGGAATTTAATGGGAAAGTGAAATATAAATCTTAAGTGAGGTTAATTTTAGAAATTGTGTTTATAATAAAGTTTGAAAATTCATTTTCTTAAAATAATAGCAAACATCTTTAGAACCCACTACTAGAACAAAAAAAACTGCTTCAAATTTTCTTTGCACATAGAAATATTTAGATGTAGCAGTCTGCTTTACATACTATTACATTCTTTTAGTCGATATTTTTATATACTTCAAGATAGTAAATCTAAATTAAAAAATAAATATCTCCTAAATGTCTTTGGCTCAATTTATTGATTTCAAATTGTAAATCTGAAAAATTTAGGAATAATGGGCTAAAGATTAAGCTTAAACTGGACATGGTGAGCAGCCTGTCTTTAAGTTCAATATCAATGAGATAATACAACTTGTATTTATAGGACTTATAAAATATATTTCATCTTATTGGCAAGCTGTTATTTGGAGGCTATTTCCTTAGATCACTTCCTGATGAAGCAGAAAAAAGACAAAAGTTGACTTTCAATCATGTCAGGGAAATTTATAATACAAATATCTAGATGAAAATCTCTCTCTTTTTTCATTAGCTTTTCAAAGGTGTCTTACATCTCATATATGCTTGGTTTAATATCTTATGCTACTGATTTACTTGTCATGATAGTTTCAAAGATTGATGATCATACAAAAATATAAATAATTTAACTGTTTTCCTGTGTTTCATTTGATTTTAGCAACATTTTTTCAAAGACAGGAATAAAAAGATATCTTAAGCAAATTAGGGCTGAAATAGACTGAAAGTCTGAAAAAGCATGGAGGGCTGGGTTTCTTCATAAATAATTCATGGATGGGGGCTTACTGCACACTTTGTGGGACTTACATGAACTTGTTCTATCTACTAGAGAAAGTTACTTTCTCAGCACAGTAAAAATAGTGAGGTTAGACTAGAGGACATAAAGGAACTTCCCAAAATAATTCTCTCACTTTCAGAAAGCTGTTTATCCGATGGAAATTTCTTAAGTAATAATCTTTTTTTCCAAATCACAATCTCATTTGGCTAAAGTTAAAACATTCGAGAAGCAAAGAAGTCAAAGAATACGTTTTTGCTGAAATTAAATGAATTACATTGTCTGTCACTTAAATGAAATTCTGGGTTTACAGAAGCTAGAGTCAGGCCAAAGACTGAAAGAACCAAGAGGAGGGCATACACAGTTCATGCTGGATTAGTACCCTGCAACCAGACACAGGTAACTAGCTGATTCCAAAAGACTAGTTAAAATTCATTACATGGTTTGGGGTATATTAAAATCATAATGTCAGTCATTCATAACACAGATTGAAAATATTTATTCCACCAGAATGTCTGCTAATCAGCATAAAACACCTGTCGTCAGTTAATCAATATTGTTAAATCAGTCCAAGTTAACCAGAAAGGAGTCCTGCAAGTCACTGTGCTCAATTAAACAGGGTTAGATGTATTTGGAAAAATAAATAAATACAAAAGAAAAGGTAGGATTTAAGACACCAGATAAGCCTACTCTTTTTAGTTTTGCTAGATTTTGTGATTCAAAACTACAAAATAACCGGTGAGATAATATAAAGATACATTCCTTAGGTCAAATAAAAATATGTCTTACACCTGACAGGCAGCCAAGACATATCTGTTGAAGGAATAAATGATGATTAAAAATATTTTGTATTTAAAATGGTTACTAGATACCAGGGTAATCTCAAAATCATCTTCCAGAGAGGTCAGGATTCCTGGGATTATAACTGTAAGATTACAGTGACAGGAGGCAAAATTCCCATTCCCATGACAAATCAGTTTAAGATGTTCCTTCATTTCTAGTCATTTTAAGGTTATTTTTAATTTTACTAAGTTTGAGTTTCCATAAAATTTAACAACAGCATTATATATTGCCTTGAGATACTCTAACTGAACCCAGTTCCAGCATTTTGAATGATACCTAAATTCTGTGGGACTATACCTGTTGGGTTTTTGGAGTCCTTGTTTCTTTGCTGTATCATAAAGATAAAATCATGTCTTTTGCCTCTCTCATAAAATTACTATGAGAGTCATATGATATATATGTCTGCAAGTCTATGGTAAACTGAATTTTATTATATTGGGCATTATTAAAAACACCTATAATAAGAGTCACATATATGTGCATATATATAATATATATTTGTAAAATATACAGAAAATTATACAAATTATTAAGACATATGTACTTCTACTATCTAATGTTTCAAAATGCATATACTATATATCCCTATATTTTAAATTAAAATTTATAATTAGTCAAAAATTAATTAAAAATGAAATGTATATATCTTTTATTATAAACAAGTATAATTTAGAATATTTGCTTCAACTACAGACATACAGTGGTGATATGAATGGTGGAGTTTTAAATTTGTTCTCTTTAGAATTGTTTTCTTTTTTTATACCATTGATTTTTATGATGGTAATAATGATGATAAAACTGTTTTGTAAAAGTTGGAACTAAACATGTATTTGTTAGGCTGTTATTTGATGTTATGATATATGCTAGATGAATTCTGTGTCATTTGGACAAACCAGACTCCAGAGTGCCTTGAACCTGGGGGATTTCTTAATTCTCAGGGATGTTTATAGATGTAATTAGAAACATGGCATGGGTTTCTAATTCATATAACCATGTTACACCCAGGTCACCAATGAGAAGTAGATATATGCAGATTTATCTGCAGGACTGAAGTTAATTATGGATGTCATACCTTAAGGAATTAAAAAAAAATAAGATACCAAAATAAACTTATGTAAATGAGGGAGTATTCTAGCATTTATTTTATTTATTTATTTTTTTTATTCTAGCATTTAGACAAGTGATAACTTCACAGACTAGATATTGTAAGAACAGAGGCAGGTGAACAGTAGAATAACTTGAGTGAAAGATGCCAAGAGCAGTGGATATCACTGTGTAGCATCCCTGATCATGTGTGAACTAAGTGTCCCTCCACCAGAAATTACTAAAATTAATGAATTATGTGTAAGGTAGGTTGAAGTATAAATTATTCTAGTTACATGGCAATCTGACATTTTGTAATATTATATTAATATGACAAAAGTAAACTCAACAGAAAGTGACCAGAAGTATGCAAGAGTTCTGAAATTAAATGAATTACATTAAAAATACATATGTATTTTATTTAGTAGCTTAGAAAAATTATCTATAAGATATATTCAAAACACTTAATGATCAAATAAGTGAAAAGAGAAATTTATATTTTAAATATTATGTAGGAATATATTTTGCCAAAATTCTTTCTCTGGAGTGTTATATAAAATGATTTCTAAGACTATAACACTGATGTTATTTTTATTTCCTTATTTAAGTATGTTTACTAGGGTTTTTTTTTTTTTTTTAAGATTTTATTTATTTGACAGAGATCACAAGTAGGCAGAGAGAGAGAGAGAGAGAGAAGCAGGCTCCCTGTTGAGCAGAGAGTCCAATGCGGGGCTCTAACCCAGGACTCTGGGATCATGACCTGAGCTGAAGGCAGAGGCTTAACCCACTGAGCCACCCAGGCGCCCTGTTTGCTAGGTTTTTATTGCTATGTAGCACATTACCACAAACTTAGCATCTTAAATCAAGTAACATTTATTATCTTACAATTTCTGTGGATCAGGAGTCTGGATATAGCCTAGCTGGGTCCTGTGCAAAGTGACAATCAATGTGTTGGCCAGAACTGAGTTTTCTCGTAGAGACTCGACCAGGGATGGCTCCTTCTTTATGTGTATTCAGGCTGTTAGCAGAATTATAGTTGTAGGATGAGGTTGCTACTTCCTGCTGGCTATTGTCCAGGGCTTGCTATGAGCATCTAAATGCTTCCTTCAATTCCTCACCATGTGGTCCCCTCCAGAGGTCCTTTCACACCATGGCGGCTAATTTCTTCAAAGCCAGGGAAGGAGAAAATTTTTAGCTTGAATTTGCTAATCAAATGGAATCCTCTTGAAAAATGACATCATCATAGGAGCAATCTTCCATAATGTTTGCCATATTCTATTGGCTACAAACAAGTTCATGCCTGCACTCAAGGACGGGCTTTACAAAAGCATTAGCACCAGGAAGCAGGATCACTTAGGTGTCATTTTAGGGTTTGTCTTTCACAGCTGTGAACTCTCGGGTGATATAATTTGACCATTTTCTTATTGCATTTACATGCTTTATCATGGTCCATCTGAACTGTTGATTAAATAAATTTGCATATTTCAGTTAAAGTACAAATCCCTACACCACTCATATAGGATATATTTTCAAAACACAAATGAAGCCAGTGTTGTTCTGAAAAATTTTTAGTACAAAATTTTGACTTAAGACAACTGTTTAATAAGATGATTGCATTATTCTAAAAATGTTCATGCAGAAAGCAAATATTCTTTTTTACTTTGTAGGATGCTTATGCATCTCGATTTCCATCTCCTGAAAAAAGAAAAACTTTAAGTTTCTTAGTTTCGTACTATAAAAAAATGATCTTATTTTAGGTCTAGGGTAAAAAAGAAACATAAGTCTTTAAAATGGTTATCTTTGCCTCTTATTTCTAAATCGGGCTCCAAATACCATCTACTTTGTACAAGTTAATAAGAAAGAATAAGTAATGTTTATTTTATATTAGTCTTACTGTATTATTCCTTTAAAGAATTTAAAAGAAAATTATAATGTTTGAAATAAGCCTCATAGTTTTAAAAAGTTCCAAGAGTATCTTTATATACACATTTTGTTGAATTATATGAAATTGCTAATTTTTGCAGTATAAAAACCATTATTTTGTGTGGGTTAAACTAATCATATATGATGTTCATATAGTATGTATATAAATATGTGCATATATAATGTGTATGTATGTTTCTTTAAATTAGGTCAACTGCTAAATGCCTCCACAAAGGATATAAAATAGAAGGATAAATAGATATATATTCCTTACTACTTTGTGAAAAAATAGTGTGTGTGTGTGTGTGTGCACGCGCGCGCGTTCCCATGCGTGTATGTGCTTTCCTTCTGTTGTTTTTTTTTAAGAAAAAAAAAAGTATCCAGAAAAAGATACTTCTAAATTTCTTTATTTTAATAACATAGTTAATCTACTCTCTTTTAATTTAAATTTATCATGGTAATTAGAAGTCTTTTCAGGCTCTGGATACCCTAATTAGTGGCAATCACAGATGTGATATATTTCTAGTAGCAAAAAGAAAAATTAAATTGACTGACAAATATCATCCTAGTCACAAACACCACCTCCAATCATGCCTAACCAGGAGCAAGAGAAAGGGCAGACAGAATTAAGAAAGTGACTCAGGCTTTATGGCAGCTGTGGTCTTCTTCAAGTGCTCATGCACAAAATACAAGCACAGAAAATACCAGTGGGAGGGGATAGAAAGACTTTCTCATGAGATTCTCTCTTCATTTTACTTAGAATCTCCTCATGATATGGAGGATAGGATGAGATAGCCTCCCTCTGTTCTAGGGTCTTTGAGACTTACCCAGCCGTTAAGAATCAAAAATATATCTTTCAAAATCAAGCATTATTCTGGAAAGTTAGAAAGAATTTTGCTCATGTCAAAAACATGCCATGGATTGATTATTTAAACTCCATGGGTTTTGACTTCCTAATCATGACAATTCTTGTGTGACAGAATGAAATATGTATGCAAAACACTAGGCATAATATAAACACCCCAAAACAGAACTATCAGTAATATTAGGACTGCATTTTCTTCTTAAATTTTCATATGAGCTTATTAAAGAGTAAACCTTTCTTCTTCTTCTTCTTCTTCTTTTTTTTTTTTAAGATTTTATTTATTTCTTCCAGAGAGAGAAAGTTGAGAGCGATTATAGAGGGAGAGGGAGAAGCAGATTTGCTGCTGACTGAGAGAACAGCTCTATTTGGGGCTTGATCCCAGGGCCCTGAGAACATGACCTGAGAGGAAGGCAGCTGCTTAACTGACTGAACCATCCAGGTGCCCCAAGAGTAAACCTTTCTTCTATAGTTCCTATTGTTCCTACTGGGTCTGAATATTCTCAGAATCATAATTCCAAAATAGGAGTCAGCTGGCTTGCAACTTTAGAATTCTATGGAAATCTTTATTGTTTGTTTGTTGTTTTTATGCACGTTTCACAGCCTCACTTCCAGTGATTCCTATATTAAAAATGAAATGGGAATTATTGTTATTTAAAAATATTTCCCAGGTTATTCCGACGTGCCTTTATATTTTGAATCTACTGCTTTGACACGTACTCTGTCTTTATACCTCACATTCATACTGATAAGCATGTATTTCTTATCATATTCACCAGAATGATTTCCAGTTGCTCTGTTCACTGTACATATGGTAGCAAGTAGATGTGTCCTTCTCTTTATGAACAATCATCCATCACTGATGCCTTTCTAAACGCTTACCCCAAATCTACTAACATCTTACTTCAGCCATAAACTTAATTATCACGCATTATATCAACTGTGTCATTGCATGCTTTGGTGAATGACATGAAAAACTGGCAGAATCCTGCATCGAAGAGAAACGAATATATGAATCTAAGTAAAACTATTCCAAGTGTAAGTATAAGTTAAATATGCATGTGAAGACAATAAAATGAAAAAAAAAAATGGGAGAACAAATTTTATGGGATTAACCCTAAAAGATTTAGCATAATCAAAAGATATGACTCCTGGGTGGCTCAGTCAGTTAAGCACCCAGCTCTTGATTTCTGCTCATGTCATTATCTCAGGGTCATGAGATTGAGCCCACATTGCTTGCACTGGGCTCTGTGCTCAGTGGGGAGTCTGCTTGAGATTCTCTCTTTCTCTCCCTTTACCCCTCCTCCTGCTCTCTCTCTCTCTCAAATAAATCAATCTTAAAAAAAAAAAAAAAGACAAGACTCCTGCTATTAGGAAAAAACCAATGTAATTAAAGATAATTCATATTCTTTTTTTTAATTTTTTATAAGACTTTATTTATTTGACAGAGATCACAAGTAGGAAGAGAGGCAGGCAGAGAGAGAGAGAGAGAGAGAGAGGGAAGCAGGCGCCCTGCTGAGCAGAAAGCCTGATGCGGGGCTTGATCCCAGGACCCTGGGATCATGACCTGAGTCGAAGGCAAAGGCTTAACCTAACACTGAGCCACCCAGGCGCCCATAAAGATAATTCATATTATTTTCAAAAATAATAATCATCATCACTCTTTCAGGGTATCTCTAGAGTCTCTCATTAGCCCAGAAAGAGAATAAGCAATAACTGATACATTATTTCATTTGTCTTCACCATGTTTCTCTAAAAATGAGCTATTGGTGTCACCTATAATCGGATGCTGCCAATTTGGCAATTTCCAAGCACCACAGACTGTTTAAAAACTGATCAAAGTTAAAACGTTATGGCTATTTCTGATAAATGCTTACATATTTACCTTTAATCTTTTCCCTTTTCTTTTAAATAAGTGGTATATTATGTTTATTTCTTTTTTTAGATGGGTATCTGAATCTTGAAATCAGGCAAATACATAAACATTCAAACAATGTTTCTAATTATAACACTACAGTATTCATTATATTACTTCTTTATCTTCACATGTACTCATATGCCTTATGCAATTTCCATATCAAGTAAGCATTGATCTTTGACCTGTTTTTTCTTTATAATTTGGATAAAGTTTTTCCCTCTGAAATACTAAAATAAAGTGAGAAAAAAATTAAGCCATTTAATAAAAGAAAACAAATAATTCAGAAATGTAACACAAAATACATCTTGTTAAATGACTAACCTATGAAATAGGTGATAAAAATGTAAAAATGGACAAGAAATAGTGTCTTTCCTAGAGAAAATTAAAATTTAGTAAGCGCATGAACTATTCACAAATAACAAGAATACAAGATGGAATGCATTTTGCAGAGTAGATAGAGAATGTGATTCTGGAAGGAAAGACTGGAAAGAAGAATGAAAAGCAGACCTTTGTTGAAGGTGGCTCCAAAACTTAGCTTCGAGAGAAGGGTTAGATATTTTCCAGGGGAGAGAACTTCTGGAGATGAAACTGAGTCAGATGAGGTCAGATTGGAAGCAATTACATTGATTCTTCTTCTGTAATCAATGGGAGTTCTATAAGATGTCTGAGTAGAGAAAAAACATAATCAGAACTTTGTCTTTAATATATTTGCAACTCATTGCACAGATGGAAGATTAGGGAGCAGAGAGAAATTTATTTTTAAATTTACTCTTCAAGTTCAGATAAGAAATGATAAAGACTTGGATCTGCACGGTGGAAGTAGAAAGCATCGAAAGAGAAAGAAATGTGAAAAAGTAGAGAAGACTGGTGTTCAAGATAAAAAGAATGAAGTAAGACAAGGTATAAAGATGTCTTTAAGTTTTCTAGGTCCAAATACATGGGCTTGCTGAGTGGCTGGGTTCCTAAGACATTGATGGATAGACAGAAGGCCATAGCTTAAATTGCACTTCGAGGAAAAGAAGAGGATTTAAATTTTGGATGTGCTGGATCACTAAAGCATCTAGGACATATTTATGGGTATGTTCAATACACACTGAAATATAATGGTAGGAATATTGGAAAAGAATTGGGATTATTGAGTACAATCATGAATAATTTAAACAGTGGTTATAATGGTAAATAATTAAGAAATTGATTCTGAAGTCCAGAATTGACCTGAATTAAAGATGGAATGACAATGAAATATTAACCCATTCTTAAAGTAAAAGCCTTTGATATTAACTTGGCCCAAACTTGAGCTTATCTATTCTATATATTTAAAAATAAATGGTTCCTGGAATGGCTGGGCAATGGCTTCTGATATTAAAGGAAGCAACTTGGTCAAAGGAATATTTATTTCATTTCCTTACTCTGGTCCATGACTACATTTAAACATACACATTCTGCAGAGATGCAGGAAGTAAAAGAAGCAATTGCGGCATTAAAGTGAGTGAGAATCATTGAAAGAAACTAAATGTGAAGGCTTTTGGAAGAAATAAGATTAAGGGCAAAAGTGGGACACAAAGATTTTGTAAGGATCCATGGATATAATTTCTCAGGTACAATAACAACACCTCTGACCTCATCTTCCCATTTCTCTCTTGCTCACTATGGTCAAGCTAGCGGCCTTCACTCTGCTTCTTAAAAGAAGCAGGAACGTTCCGCCCCAGGGTTTTTCACTGGCCTTCTCTCTCTGCCTGAACATTTTCCCCTGCATGGATCATTCCAAGTCTTTAGCAAATGCCATCTTCTAAAGAAAGTCAGTTAATTTAAAATTGCAAAGCCAACGCCCCTAGCAATTTCTTTGCTTTTATTCTCTTTACTCTTCTCTAACATACCATAAAATTGACTTTATTTTATTTTACTTCTTACTAATTTCTTTTTTCTCTTACTAGAACAGGGGATTTATTTCACTTGATACACTTCCAAAATTTAGGACAATATGTAATACATAGCAAGAGCTCAATAAATAATTCTGAATTTATAGAATTTTTCTAAATTTGGAAATTTGAAAAGTATTTGGTATTCAATGAAATGCCATTTAATACTTTGAATTAACTGGCCTAATGAAAAGCCAAAAGAAGGTGCAGCCTTGTATTCTATATGGACATATTGCTCAGGATGCCACTTATTTTAATAGGGTAATCAAACATAAATAAGGTCGTTAGTCCAGTACATGACAAGCCACCTCTTGCATTTTCTCTGAAATCTGTCTATTGGTGGTGTGAGAGTGGCCACTTGAATATATGTTGTATTTACTTGGAGCCAGGGTTCATGTTAAGCTATAAGCAAGCAAAATTCTCCAAGAGAACAAGGAGTCAGTGAATAAAGTAAGAGAAATGAGAGGAGACTTTACGGATCCCAAGAGACAGCTGGAAAAGAAAAAGCATGCATACTCTGAGAAAGGAGAAACTGACCTCAGCCACTAAAACTGACTAGGTCCTTGTCCTCTGGGGAAAGGATAAATCTTGATTTGAAATCTTGGGAGATTTTCTTTTATGTTCTTACATGTTCCTCTACTCCTTTACTTGAGGCTAGCTAGATGACTCGGTGCACTTGACAATCATATTGTTTAGAACAGTATGATTCTAGAAAGAACACACACATAGAATATTAACAGTACATTTATCTTAATATTTTCCTCCAATGAAAAATGTCTGGAGAAGTTTCTCTAAGCACCACTGTGAATCTAATTTTGTCTGCACTCGAATGTCACTTTTTTATGAATGTCTCTTCTGATCATCCTTTCTATATATGCTTCCTTTTTTCTTTCTCATAATTCATGTTTTATCCATTTATATTATACAAAATAGCTATTTATAAATAATTTATAAATAAAAACTATTATTTTGAATTTTTAAAGTAATTATTACTTTTTTTCATGTGTGAGCCAGTTCTCATAAAGACTGTATTCTGGTTGGGGGCATTGCAGTAAGTCAGAAAAAAAAAAGTATACAAATAAATCTTCAATTTAATGTGAAGTAATAGTAGTAGGAAAGAAACTATGTACTATAAGAAGCCAAAACCTAGTAAGGGTTTTGCTTTAGATGGTCTGGTCTCTTAGAACAGGGTTTCTGTTCTCTTTTTCTCAATTATATTGTAGGGTTTTATTTACTTATTTGCTTAGTGTCTGCAAATCTACTGACATTGTATGAGTACACACACACACACACACACACACACACACACACACACACACAGAGATACCTGAGTTCTACTGATAGGTGATGCTACCCTGGCTTGTGGTACCATTTCTTCGGAACTCAGATTATATGTCATATCCTTTAGAAAATGCTGTCTTGTCTAAACCGGGTTAGAATCTAACCTTATATCCCAAAACAATTCTGCTTGACTGCTGTATTAGAATTTATCACATTCTGTCATAATTGACTGTTCTCTTGTCTGGCCCATTAAATGTAAGTTCTTTCTAGGCAGAGATGATAATTATATTATTTACCTGTGTGTGTGTGTGTGTATATATACACACATATATATATACATCTATACACACACACATATATATATATATACACACACACACACATATATATATATATATTGCATCTGCAACAATGTCTGTCAGTATGTTCAACAAATATTTCTGCACATTTGTGGTAAGCAGTTTAAAGGTTGAGTATTTGGGCATTTTAACAATGAGGAAATCACTGTACCTATTCAAAATTAACTATATTAAGGATATATACTAGGATATATTTAAAATCACTGACACACTATCTGAGCCATGTACACTGCTACATGACTAGTCTTCTATTTTATACACAGAGCCTTTCTAGAAGGAACAGTTCCTGTATTTTAAGAAAACAAAATATCTTAAATTCTATCACCATGGGAAGTTTTCATCCTTCACCTATTTATGTAACATTGTCACTGACTTGATACTTATGAGATATTTGCATAACTGTACCTTCACTATTTTAAAGAAAGATGTGTGTAACAGACTACATTATTTCAAAAAATGAGAGGAAACATTTTCTTCGCAATAATAAATTGAGATGTTTGATTTTTTTTACTTGTTTGATAATAAGTCTTTTTAAATACGCTACATATTTTTAAGCCATGTAATTGATATATTTAATTGTCAGGGTTTTTACTCTTGTTTATGTTGCTACAAAATGGAAAAGGTGGCCATTTTATTTTGCTTCTTTTACACGTCAGTTTCCCCGTTGGAACACCAATATTATCAAACCTGCAATATTCCCCATAATTTTTCTCATAACCATAACATTTATTTATAGAGATGCAGTTTATAAAAATACAGGGGTTGGGCCGACTCTACTGAAACACCTTTACTAGGTTTTATAATATCTTCTTCTTAATTATTGTTTTATATATACATACATATATAGCATATGTATGTGTATAATATTTATCAGAAAATGTTTAAATATCTACCAGAAAACTGTGCCAAAAAAGCATTTGGCTTTGAAACATTAATAACATTAAAAAGAAACATTTAATATGTTTTATGTCATCCAGGCTTATCTGGTCCTAGCCTATATATGTGATCAGTGTGTTCCCACAGTTTACCTAGGTGACTATACTGCTGTTATACTAGTTTTCTCTCCATCTTAGAAACTGCTAAACTCCTCTCCTCTTAGAGCCCTTATGGTTATCATACAGGAAGACCTGCCCTTCATGTCTTCTTATGCCTGGCTCTTTTGTCATCTTCCACATTTCTGCATGTAAGGTATAATTAGAACCTTTCCCAGAGATGCTTTTTCCAAACACCCTTGGGGCCTTGCCCTTTGGTTTTCTTCATCAAAACCCTTTATTTATTTATTTCTTGGTATTGATGGCAATTTTTACTTATTTAAAGTATTGCTTTCTTTAAGTAAGTGTTTTCTCTTTCCCTTACTGGACTGTGCTCTCAAGAAGAGCAGCATCACCATGTGTCCTGGTCTCTATCACAGTCTTATCAAATAGCACATTATGTGGTATATCAGTATGCCAGTATAATAAATACTGGCTAATTTAATAATTAATGAAATGAAAACAAAATGGAATATATTGAGATTAAGCCTCTGAACGTGGTGAACTTTTGCTTCTGTATCTACAATCTCAACCTGACTGAAGTTTTAAAGATTTTATTTATTTATTTGACAGAGAGATCACAAGTAGGCAGAGAGAGAGGGAAGCAGGCTCTGCACCAAGCAGAGCCTGATGCGGGGCTTGATCCCAGGACCCTGAGATCATGACCTGAGCCAAGGCAGAGGCTTAACCCACTGAGCCACCCAGGTACCCCAACCTGACTTAAGTTTTAAATGGTTCTAGACGAGTTACTCTTCTAGGTCAATGGGGAAGGAAACTCATTAGATATATTAAATTATTAGGTTCACAAAGAGCACTTATCTGAACATTCCAGTTATAACTCACCATTCAGCACACATTACTTGTGAAGTCACTAGATGGTAAATACCATATTTCTGTGCTTGACCTTAATAAATACAAAAATGAACAAGGCTTCCAGAGAAACACTGCTTTCATTTATTCAAATTGAAGGCTATCCCAGACCTGAAATATCTTGAGTGCTCAAAAGTTATGGTAATCTTATTTTAATTAGATATTTTTAAAAATACCAACAAAAAATCAAGAAAGACAATTTCTAATGGATTTCTCCCAAGTACAGCCTATTTTTGACTCCGAATCTTTCTCCATGTACACACAGCTTTTTCTTCACTTTATGGGATTTTGGGCAAAAATTCTGAATTTTTTTGCATCTAAAGATGAATTTGGCTTGCCTTTAAACATGACTGAAATAACCAAAAGTAAACAACAACAATAAGACCTTACTACAAAGAAGTTTCTTCATTGCATTCAGTTGACTTCTTACAGAATGGACAATTATTTCCTTAAGATAACTCATTCATTAATTTATTATTTCATTTGTTCATTCCTTATATATAATATTTTCTTAATATATTCTTTGTATCATATGCCATGTTCCGATGTTAAACATATTTTCTTTAGTGATAAGGTAGGACTGTGATGAGGAATTTAATATATTCCTTCCTTATGGACAGAGAGAGAGAGAGGGAATGAACTAGGGACACCTGTAACAGTTATCTAAAACTGTACTATTTTGGAGTGCTTGAAAGGAAAATTTAATAATACTGATCCTGTCTTTATTAAACTTATTGCTATTTTGCTCACCATGGGTTTTATGCATTACTTCTGTTCTTTTCTTCAAATATTTCACTAAAACATCATTATCTTGATTACTGTTACTGTGTGACTGTGTATGTATGTGTGAGTATGTGTATTCCCTTAAATTTTGTTATGCAATTACCTCACTCACCTGATTTTAGTACCCTAATGGAAGAAAAGAAGGGAGGAAGGGAGAGAGAGAGGGAGGGAAGGAGGGAAGAGGAGGAACAGAAGGAGAGAGGAGGAAAGCAAATGTTCAGATGAAATGATATAAGGATAGTGGTCGTAGTGGGTTGAATTATGGCCCCAAGAGATAATGTTCACATCCCAGATGTATGAATGTATGTGATCCTATTTAGCAAAAGTCTTTGCGTATGTAATTAGTTTAATAATCATGAAATGAGACCCTCATGGATTATCCACATAGGCCCTAAATCCAGCAAGTTTCCTTACACCAGACACACAGATGGGAAGCATATAGAGAAAAGAAGAGAAGGCCATCTGGAAATGGAGGTAGAGATTGGAGTTATGCAATACATGGAACCACCAGAAATGGAAGCGGTAAGGAAGGGTTCTCTAGAGCGTTTGGAGGGATTGTGAAAGTCCAGAATTGTGGGAAAATAAATTTCTCTTATTTTTAAGACACCAAGTTTGTGATAATTTTTATAGTAGCTTTAGGAAACTAAAACAGTGGTGAAAAATGTATCAAGAATTATAAGACCATAGAGTTGGAAGTCTTCAATTGCATCGAAGAGTCACAGATTACATAGCCAATTACTGGGGTGCCTGACTGACCCAGTTAGTAGAGCATGTGACCCTTGATCATCTTGGCATCTTGGGGTTGTAAGTTTGAGCCCCATGTTGGGTATAGAGATTACTTAAAAATAAAATCTAAAAAAAAAAAAAAAAGAAAGAAAAAAGAAAAGAAAAGAAAAGGAAAGAAAAGAAAAGAAATACATAGCAGTTATAAAAAGGAGCTACCAAAATGTAACTTCAGGATTATTATTACTTGAACAGTTGTATGTAAAAAAGTGGAGAGCAATAGGGAAGTGGAGGAAAATAAAACACCAAGATTTAGGGAAAAAACAATTCTGTTTAGGTTATGGTTGTGTGTGTATGCTTGTTTGTTAAAAATGAGTTTGGAGGCAGTATATTAAGAAAAATATATAATAACATATACTTCATGTTATACCAGTTTATGACATTATTTGGAATTCATCAGTCTGCTTGAAAATTTTACACCTTATATAATAACTGATGCAAATATTATATAAATGAATTTCTTTTCAATAAGAGCAGTGACTAGATACTAAGCATTCACTTTTATTTCATTACATATTAATGATATAATTAAAAACTAATGAAATTCCCAAAAGGGACCAGTTATTATTAGCATTATTCAGAATATATTCAGATGCCAAATGTTTTCTCTAAGCATTAAAACACCATAAATTAAATTATTAAGTGGCCAGTGTGTGTATATATATATTGCTATTGAGGAATTTCTTTTTTTTTCTTTCTTTTCTCTTTTGCTATGGAGGCATTTCTAATATGTTGTTCTTTTTTTTTTTTTGGTATAAGTTCTGCTCTTTGATATTTTTGATAGATTGAGGACTTTTGTTTTGTTGGTTTCTTTGATTAGGTAAAGTCATAGAAGATGAAAAATGGATTAAACATGGTGCTTGCTGAAAGCAAAATGTTCTTTTAGCTGTTCTGAAGCAAAATGAGATCTATAAATACTAGGAATCTATTCAATTTAGACCACTAGAAAATGTTTGGGTTTTGTGTTGTTATTTCTTTATTAATGGTAAAGATAATACCAAGATGACAAATCCCTTTCATTTCGAAAAAATAATCCAATTAAAACTTGAAACTCTGTAGAATTGTTCTCTAGGTAGCACTTCATTTATTTCAGACATGAGTTTCCCAGAAGGATTGAAAGTTCTAAGAAAACTCAAACCCAGTGAGCATATTCCAAGAATAAGTGTTACATCTCTAGAATAATCTGCTAATGCATTTTAACTTTTTTTTTTTAAAGATTTTATTTATTTACTAGACAGAGAGATCACAAGTAGGCAGAGAGACAGGCAGAGAGAGAGAGAGGAGGAAGCAGGCTCCCTGCTGAGCAGAGAGCCCTATGCGGGGCTCTATCCCAGGACCCTGGGATCATGACCTGAGCCGAAGACAGAGGCTTTAACCCACTGAGCCACCCAGGTGCCCCTGCATTTTAACTTTTATCTTGAAATTAATATATATCTAAATTGGACTGATTTTAAATTAGTGTGCACAAAAATATAATATATACTTTCTATCCATTTTTCTCCAGTGATTCCTTTCCCATCATATATTTTATCTATCATATTTCTGCTTTTTGTTTTTTCTACCTAGGTTACACTGAATCATGTCAGAGTCAATTATCAAAAATGAAAACTACCTAGCAAGTCTTCCCTTTAGAATTAAAAACAAACAAAAAACAAAAAAATAGTGTCAGGAAACCAAGACTTCAGGTAGCAATATTTTCCATAATTACTGAGATGGCTTAACAGTGAACCATGTGGTTAAAAAAAAAAAAAAATCAATGCTTTCTTTCATAGTGTAGATGCTAGGCACATGGTACCAAGAACAGATGCAATAGTAACCTAAAAAACTGTGTGTTTCAAATACTAAATTGATGGGCAACTGGGTGGCTCAGTGGGTTAAGACTCTGCCTTCGGCTCAGGTCATGATCTCAGGGTCCTGGGATGGAGTTCCACATTGGGCTCTCTGCTCAGCAGGGAGCCTGCTTCCCTCTCTCTCTCTGCCTGCCTCTCTGCATACTTGTGATCTCTCTCTGTCAAATAAATAAATAAAATCTTTAAAAAAAATACTAAATTGATGTCTAAAGCTGAGACTCCTTTAACTGTGAGCTTATGAAAACAACCATAAACAAAATAATTAAGTCTGTTTATTCTGAGCTAAATGGACACATATGATAAAATACCTTAAAAAAAACAAAAACAAAAACAAAAAAAACCCCACCTTTGATGCAAAAGAAAACCATGCCAACATGTAATGTTAGGAACTAACACTGTATTATACATTTAAACTGTCCTGGGTTCTGTGCACAGAATTTTGCCTGAATTCTCCCACTGATTCTCAAAATACAAAACAAAACAAACAAACAAACAAAAAAACAAAAAAATAAAAAAAAAAACCACTATGAGATTAGTTTTATTATTATCCCATTTTTTTAAATGAGAAAATTGACAGCGTGGCTTAGCAGCTGCTTATTTCATATACCCAGTATGTAATTTCCAGGTTTAGGTACCAGTCAATACAACTCCAGAAACCACTATGTTGTATTCACCAATTGTTAAGTAGGAAAATATTCATTCTTCCAATTTATAAATATTTAATAAATATCTACCATTTGCTATGCATAAGTCTAGGTGATATGATATGGTACTAACAAAACAGACAAAATCCTCTGTCTTCACAAAGCTTACATTCTACTTGGGTAGAGAGAGAGAGAGATTATTTCTATAGAATTTCCCTTTTTGACCACTGAGTTATGGTAAATTAGCCAGCATCAAGAAGAATAAAAGTTTGTTCACAGAATTTTCTAGTCATTTTTGTTATCTCATTCAAACAAGTAGAGAGAACAAAGAGCAAATAATTTTCATCCTCCATTCAAACAAATGGCAAAGTCTGATATTAATTTAGTGGCTTTCATTATAGATGAGAAAGCTGAGAGATTTGGTTTAGAAATGCAGGCAGATTTGAATTTCATTGCTTGAAATGCCTGAAGTAGATGAAACTCTTCCATAAGAAGGAATTTTTAGAATCCTTGGTACTCCCAAAACAAAGAAGGGAGCCTTACAGTTGTACTCAAACCCTAGTAGATTCCTGGAGTAGATTCTAAAAAGTGGTGACCAAATCAGAAGCACTAATATATAACCCGAGTGGCCACACCAGTTTGCATTCCCACCAACAGTGCAAGCAGGTTCCCCTTTCTCCACAGCCTCACCAACATCTATTGTTTCTTGTGTTGTTGATTTTAGCAATTCTGATAGGTGTGAGATGATATGTTATTGTAGTTTTGATTTGTATTTCCCTGATGATGAGTGGCTGAGCATCTTTTGATGTGTCTGCTTGCTATTTGGAAGTCTTTGGAAAAATGTCTGTTGTTCTTTATCTATTTTGGAGGTTCCTCAGAAAGTTAAAAGTAGAACTCCCTATGATCCAGCAATTGCACTACTAGGTATTCACCCAAAGAATATGAAAAATACTAACTCAAAGGGATACAAGGGATGTACACAACCTGATATTCATAGCAGCATTATGAACAACAGCAAAATTACGGAAACAACCAAGTGTCCACTAACTAATGAGTGGATAAAGAAGATGTGAGATACACAGACATAGACACACATATATGTGGGCACATGCACACACACACACACCTGCACACACACACTCACAGGGGTATTACTCAGCCGTAAAAAAAAATGGAATCTTGCCACTTGCAACAGCATGGATAGAGCTAGAGAGTATTATGCAAAGCAAAATAAATCCGTCAGAGAAAGACAATTACTGTATGATTTCATTCATATGTGGAATTTAAGAAACAAAACAGATGAACATAGGGGAAACAATGAGAGAGAGGCAAACAGGGAACAGACTCTTAACTATAGAGAACCAACAGGGGATTACTCTAGGGGAGGTGGGTGGGGGAGATGGCTGAAACTAATATTACACTGTATGTTAACTAACTGGCATTTAAACAAAAACTTAAACAAAATGAAGATATGTGTTTTTAAACTTATATGTCCAAGTCTGTGGAAAAAGACTTATGCTAATCTCATTAAAACTATGTTGTGTATAAAATATTTATATAGATATATGCCAGGATACAATGGAGATGTAAATAAATAAAATACAGTACACATTACATTTGATAAATGTTAAGACAAAAAAGTAAAGCTTTGGGATTGTTGGAGAAGATTGCAATTTTATATAGAATGATATACTAATATTTATTGTTCTAACAAATAAACTGTAACGTATGTAGCCTAAATTATATGAAAGTTTAGTTCGTTTTTTCATATACATCCCAAATCACTTTTCCATTTCCGTGGTAATCTTCCTCTAAATGACAATTTAGGAACCTTGTCTTTTTATGTGTTGAGGCCTTGATAATTTGAACACCTGCATCAATCAGGAAGGGGAAAGGGCATACATAATGTTGCCTAGAGAGTTTTTATGCCAGAGAGACTATAGTATGTAGTCTATTTGTATATCTAGGAATATGAGGAAAACTGGATATTAGTTAGAAGTATCCATGAATATTCATTAGTGAGTCATTAGTTGGAAATGTCTGAAACAGTTTCTTACATAAAAATTACTGGAAGGTGAGAAACTGAGGAGATAAGGAATTGAGATTTTCAGATATTCAGGGCAAGAACATTCAAAGCAGAGAAAATGGCCAGTCCAAAGGTCCTGAGGTAGAAATTTAATTGGCCTATTTGAAAAAGAGTATGGTGTATAACAGCAGAAGTTCAAAGGAATAACAAAGGCCAGATTTTGTAGAACACATGGGCCATATTTTCAGGGTCTCTGTTTTTCTCTTGGGTGAAACAAGGGACCACTGAATGGATATTAATAAGTGATATGATTGATTTAATTTATAACACAATCACCTTGGTGCTTATTGAGTATAAATTGAGGAAGTAAAGGCAAAAACAGATAGATTAACTCAGAATCTACTGGAGTAATACATGTTAGCATTGATGATGGCTTGACCCAGAGTGAGCAGAAGTTTGAGTGTTGAAAAATGAACATATTCTGAATATATTCTGAGGATAGAACTGGAAGTATTAGATGGCAGATTAGATGTGGCATGTGAGGCAAACAATTAAACAAGTGTAATTCTGACTACTTATGCTTAAAGACCTTAAAAAAAAAGAAGAGTTGCATTTACTGAATAATAGAAAGTTGCATTAGAAGCGCAGTTTTGGACATGATAAATTTTAAAACTCTGACGCTTAAGTAATATTGAAATAGATAACTGTATATGAATCTAAAGATCAGGATAGAGACTTTGGGTGTCAAGAGCATGTATTTATAGCCATGAAAGAGACTGAAGTCCCCAAGAGAGTATAACGTATCATTATGTTACGTAATGTAAAAAAAAAAAAAACAGAATCATCTGTGGGAAAAGGTTAGATATGAACATGTAGATGTTAATAAAAATGATGTTAACTCAAAAACACTAGAAAAACCCAATTTTTTCCTTTACTATTACAAATTACATTGATTTTTATATTGTAAATTTTGCTTTAAAATACTCAGATGATATAAAATTGCAGTTATTTGTTAATGTATTCATGTTAAAAAATACATTATCTGATAAAAAGGAATTATTGCAAATGAGACTTAACACTGACATTCTCATCATTAATTACAGATTATATGATTTTACTGCAGCCTCCCTCTAAGACATTAAAATACTTAAATGAAACAAACTTGACTCATGAATTCCGATGCAGGTAATTCCCTCTGACATGTTATAAATTGCGCCATGTCATACTGTAGAAATCAATTCATTATTTTACAAAGCAGGACTCCTTAACATGTTTATTTTATTTCAGTCTGACAAATGAGTAACATTTAAAATTGAATATTCATTCAGGATTTTTTAATGTAATATAATATATATGAAAATGTGTTTTTCTTTTGCAATTATAATTCTTTAGACAAGGTTTTCTTTAAGTTTAAATATACGGTAAGGGCATACTATTGTTATGTTTTCCATTTTTAGTTATATTTTCTATCTTTGTGATATTTTAATTATATCAAGAATTAATATTCAGCTCAAATTATGATATTAATATAAATTTTAACAACTCCTATATTTAAGAAAATATTAGTGAACATAATATTCTTACTATTATATCCACTCTTCAGAATTAAGATGGACTCCCACCTGAAAATTTGGTTTAAACGTCAATATTGATAATCATACACACACACACACACACACACACACACACACATCCCCCAACAGAATCTGAAAAGGTTTATTAGTGACATGATGAGCAGTTTAAACTTAGGGAGAACAGTTCAAACTTCCCAAACTGCCAAAAGAAAATGGTTTGTAGGAGAGAGAGTAAGAAAAGGAAACTGGCTTTAGGTTTTACGGAGTGTGGGAATGGGACCAATGTGTAAGTTTCTGTGTCACTAAGAGCTTAAATGGTGTGAAATTCCCATGGGTGGCAAAGGAGTTGGCACTTAGTCTTTTGCATTAGACTTCTCAGAGGCAGGGCAGAGGGAAAAAAAAAAAACAAAAAAACAGATAAAGCCTAAGGGATGCCACCAGACATTCATTTAAAAAAAAAAAAAAAGTTGAATACATTCACACTAAAAAACTAAGAACATTAAAACTGATTTTCAAATCAGAATGGTTGTATTATTATCAAAATAACACAGAATTCTAAGACTAAAATCTGTACAATAATCTTAAGCATTTCTTTAGGAAGTATTACTAATGGTAGATGGTTCCTTCAGTGTAATCCCTTTAAAAAAAAAAGGAGGGGGGGTGCACCTGATGGCTCAGTGGGTTAAGCCTCAGCCTTCGCCCCAGGTCTTGATCTCAGAGTCCTGGCATAGAGCCCCACGTGGGGCTCTCTGCTCTGTGGGGAGCCTGATTCCCTCTCTCTCTCTACCTGACTCTCCGCCTACTTGTGATATCTCTCTCTTTGTCAAATAAATAAATAAAATCTTAAAAAAAAAAGGAGAGGGGGAAATACATAATGCTAAATAATAAGACATCATTCCACATCTCTATATCTCTATAAATCTGTGTATCTAAATCTACACTGAGATCTGGATATTGATGCAGATAATACTGCTCTTTTTACTTAACTTCATAAATTCTTATTTTTTAGTCTTGTTATTTTGAGCATTTTGTATTCTTTCCTAATCTTAATTCTGTGTATCTACTCTTACACACACACACGGTATTCTTTTTTTTTTTTTAAAACATTTTATTTATTTGAGAGAAGAGAGAGACAGTGAGAGAGAGCATGAGCGAGGAGAAGGTCAGAGGGAGAAGCAGACTCCCCGTGGAGCTGGGAGCCTGATGCGGGACTCGATCCCGGGACTCCAGGATCACGACCTGAGCTGAAGGCAGTCGCTTAACCAACTGAGCCACCCAGGCGCCCCACACACGGTATTCTTAATATGAATGTAATCCAATGGTAATTTTACTTTAGAGGTTAAATGTTATTGTTTACTGAGTTCTGACATCTCAGAAACTTGCACGGAAGATTGTGTAACTAAAAATCAAAGGCATAAAAGTTGGTGGCATCACAATTCCAGACTTCAAGCTCTGTTACAAAGCTGTCATCATCAAGACAGTATGGTACTGGCACAAAAACCAACACATAGATCAATGGAACAGAATAGAGAGCCCAGAAATAGACCCTCAACTCTATGGTCACCTAATCTTCGACAAAGCAGGAAAGAATGTCCAACAGAAAAAAGACAGTCTCTTCAACAAATGCTGTTGGGAAAATTGGACAGCCACATGCAGAAAAATGAAGCTGGACCATATCCTTACACCACAAACAAAAATAGACTCCAAATGGATGAAGGACCACAATGTGAGAAAGGAATTCATTAAAATCCTTGAGGAGAACACAGGTAACAACCTCTTTGACCTCAGCCACAGCAACTTCTTCCTAGGAACATTGCCAAAGGCAAGGGAAGCAAGGGCAAAAATGAACTATTAGGGCTTCATCAAGATCAGAACCTTTTGCATAGCAAAGGAAACAGTCAACAAAACCAACTGACAACTGATAGAATGGGAGAAGATATTTGCAAATGACATATCAGATAAAGGGCTAGTATCCAAAATCTATAAAGAACAGACATTTCTGCAAAGAAGACATCCAGATAGCCAACAGACACATGAAAAAGTGCACCACATCACTCGGCATCAGGGATATACAAATCAAAACCACAATATGATACCACTTCCCACCAGTCAGAATGGCTAAAATTAACAAGTCAGGAAGTGACAGATGCTGCCGAGGATGTTGAGAAAGCGGAACCCTCCTACACTGTTGGTGGAAATGCAAGCTGGTGCAAGCACTCTGGAAAACATCATGGAGAATTTTCAAAAAGTTTAAAATAGAGCTACCCTATGACCCAGCAATCGCACTACTGGGTATTTACCCTAAAGATACAAATGTAGTGATCCAAAGGGGCACGTGCACCCGAATGTTTATAGCAGCAATGTCCACAAAAGCCAAACTATGGAAAGAACCTAGATGTCCATCAACAGATGAATGGATAAAGAAGATGTGGTATATATATACAGTGGAATACTATGTAGCCATCAAAAGAAATGAAATCTTGCCTTTTCCAAGGACGTGGATGGAACTAGAGGTATTATGCTGAGCGAAATAAGTCAATCAGAGAAAGACAATTATCACATGATCTCCCTGACATGAGGAATTTGAGAGGCAATGGGGGGCTTGGGGGGGGTAGGGAAGGAAAAATGAAACAAGATGGATCAGAAGGGAGACAAACCATAAGAGACTCTTAATCTCACAAAACAAACTGAGGGTTGTTCGGGGAGGGGGTTATGGAAAGGGTGGTTGGGTTACAGACATTGGGGAGGATATGTGCTATGGTGAGTGCTGTGAAGTGTGTAAACCTGGGGATTCACAGACCTGTACCCCTGGGGCTAATAATACATTATAAGTTAATAAAAAATAAAAAATAAATCAAAGGCATATTCAAACTTAGGAGGGATAGGAATTTAGTTCTTGCTTTCATGTAGCAGAGATGTTTGAGATCATCTGTCTCCAAATACTATGGAATTGATTTGAGAATGATACTGTGTGCATATCTACATTTGGTATCTTTGGTTGGAATTTTCACACTGGAGAAAGACTGACAAAGATATTACATGTCTACAAAACCCAACTGGTAACTGGGTTCATTACTCTCGTATTACTGAAGTTGTGTGTTTGAATAAAACCTTTTTTCTCTATATCTCAGCCTTTCTTTGATGATTTGTTGCCAAGAGAGTGACAGTAATGCCATCAATTTGTTGTTATGATTAAAGCCCAGAGAAGGCATTCAAATGCAATTTGATATGGGCACCTTTTAAAAAATGCCTTAGTACATTTATTATAAAATATAAATCCTATATCCATTAAAAGTGATGAGGTAACAAGGACATCATCTAGGTGCAATATTGTTAACCAAAATTTAAGTAAAGTAGTATTTCAAAACTTAATCAAGTTACCAATCACCTCTTTTTCAACACTTTACACTTAGAAGCTGATAATCAAGATGTAAAGCTAAGAAAAGATGTGAATTAATCCAACCCATTTACTAACAAGGATTTCATATAATTTACATTGCTTCTAAACCTTGTGAATTACTTGGAATATCTTTTGTTTTATTTTCTCACTATATAAAGGACTTCAGTTATGTATAATAATTAAGATGCTTACTTTATTTTCCAAAATCCTGGTTTTATTAAAAATTATGTATTTAGAGAGTAATATTACCAATGCCTTCTCTTCTCTAATAATAAAATGTTTAGAGCTTGTCAGAATTTCAGAGGTATAAGATGTCCATCTGACTTCGGCAATTAAGCCCAAAGGAACTCCCTTATTATTTGCTCACAGTACAGAGCTCCACAGAACATTCGATTCTAAGAAAAGTATACCTTTCCCTGCTATGCTGCTTGGAAAATAGGAACAAGGTAGAGCAGACACTTATTTCCTTAGTGTGACTTAAAAGATTCTGAAAGTTTCCATTTATTGAAAATAGCCTCTCTCCTCTTTTGACTGAGCTATAGTTATAGAACAGAAAATTCTCAACTATAGAACTAAGGATTACTTCGTTATTATATGCTGGCATGTATATGTGAATCTAAGAGTATTAATTAGTGAAATAATAATTAAAGCATGTTAATATGCTTGTAATTTAATACTCTTCCAACTTACATTTTATTATTCATTTATTTATTTAAAAAATTTTTTTAAAGATTTTACTTATTTGAGAGAGAGAGAGACAGCATGAGAAGAGAGAGGTCAGTGGGAGAAGCAGACTCCCTGCTGAGCAGGGAGCCCGATGTGGGACTCGATCCCAGCACTCCAGAATCATGACCTGAGCTGAAGGCAGTTGCCTAACCAACTGAGCCACCCAGGCGCCCCCAACTTACATTTTAAATAACTGATCCTATATAAGAAATTGGCAGTCACTTCCTTAACTATTCATTTCTTACAGCAGACAATCATTCAGAAAGTCATGCTTTCATAGTAATCTACGTTTTGTACTTACCCAGTTGCTATCACTTATTCCTGAAATATATTTAAAAATAATAAAATGCCTGATCATCTTTATAGACTTCCACAATTTGCCAGAGTGCCTCAAATGAATTTTAAAAATCAAAATACTTAACTAAAAAAAAAAAACAAAAAAAACACAAAAAACTTAACTATATCTGATGTGCAGTAGTTAATACTTTCTCAAAATACAGGTAGGTATATATATGCACACATGAAACAAATTATATCAGTATATGAAGAATTAAAGATTTGCAATGTAGAAGAAAATTCAAAGCCTCCTTTTAAAATAGCATTATTAAATTACAGTTCTTTGCTTGAGCAGATATTATAAGTTACTTAAAAAAATAAAAAAATAAAACAACTGATAATGGTACAGGGCATTGTCTAAAAAGGTAAAACATTTCCACTGCTGAGATGAGGAATGTGAAGGTCAAGAAAAACTACTTTGAAATTAGGGGTGGAAGAAATAGAATTAGTCCTTCTGACACTAATCCTTTTGAAATTTCTGGGTAGAGGATTTTGAGTTAAAGATCTATAGTTGTTTCAGAATGGCTGGGAGAAAGTTTGAAACTAGCGGAGTAAACATTGGCAAGGTACTGCAGGGTCTTTAACCAACAAAGATTTTGAAACACTGCATCATATGCAACTGACACAATGAATGCTTGGCATAGCAAATATAGTTGACAGGCAGACGTGAAGTAGCAGAAGGCAGTGGAGGGTTTTAACAGTGGTAACATATTTGCTATATAAAAAGCTGACTTTGGAAAATGAAAAGACAAAAGGCAAATAAATATTAAAGTTGAGAAGATTTTATCCTAATCTAAATGAGACTAGATAATGACCATTTAGAATCAATGTAGATAAGAATCTCACTGATGTAATTCATATTTATTTGTATGGTTTTACTTTACAGCCTTTAGCAATTTTTGACAGCATTTTCCAGTTTTCACGTCTTTTTTCTCTACTTTACTAAATCACAGGTTCTTCCTATGGCTGTGCTGCATTTACATGCTTTAAACATGTAGTCTGACCCCCAAACCCTCCATTTCACTAAAGGATGAGCAGGATATACCCCCGATCAGCTGAATGCAAGTGGAACACTGGGCAGATTGCTGTATTCAAAAACATTACCACATAAACTGAACGCTGTTGTAACACAACGGGACATCTAAAAGTCATACACAAGATTAACTGGGTGTCAAACTGCAGATAGGTTACAATAACAGAGCATCAACATGTAGGTGATCTTTGAAGCTCAAGGGAGATAGAACACAAACTCCAGGAATGAAGGTGTAGAAGCAATAGTGTCTCCATTTTCCATTAGCTCCAGTAACCCACTGGGAAAATGTGCTTTCAATCCATCAACTCCATGCTCTATAATCAGAGGATCTAGTCCCAAAGCAGGGGGCACTCTTTCCAGAAGATAGTAAGGTTCAAGTGCACTGCCACTACAACTGCGATCTGGACATTTTGAATGCCTGGCTTCCAGAGACCAGCAAGGGAGAAACAAAATAATTATGCTATTGTGCTTATAGAGATGTTTTATCCAGATAAGCAGGAAGTTTTTTGTTTGTTTTTGTTTTGTTTTGTTTTGTTTTTTAAACACAATGGGAACACACACAAAAAAATACTGGCAAGATCCTACTTTGAAAGCACTTGTTGTTACCTTGCCAAATTGTGAATGTCAATGAGCATGTACAACAATCCCTTTCCCTATGAGACATTCATCACCAAGTTGTCAGACATCATAATAACAAATATTTGGGTCATAGTCCCAGATTAACAAAACCATAGAGATGAAAATGAGAGATAGGAAAACTTAGACTGGATAGTGGAGGGAAAGGAAGTGAACAGCAGTTATGGCCCTGAGACAAACTGCAGTGGTGGGGGTATAATTTATCCAACTAACCTCCTTCTAAATTTCACATAGAGGCCATGAAAGAACTGCTGTACAAATATAAATGAAGAAGTGAATCTGTTATGTGCAAGAGGTGAACTATGGAAGCCATGGATGTATGTTACTCAGCTGTCTATTTAAAAGGGAATCTGCTGTGAGAAATGTGGTTAGCTGATAGCCATATGCTGCTGCACCATTGAAATCTGCCATTAATCCTCATGCCAAGGTCACACCATTTCCAGGATGCTCCCAGCCAACGATTGAATGAGGGTACTAGAAATGGTTATTCATTCACATCATGGGATTGCTCTAATGGACAGAGATGCTTTGGAGCTCTGCAAAGGCCTTGCTAAGATTCTTTCAGAGTTGCACTGCAGTTTAAAGCTTTCTCTGCCAAATCATTTTCCCTTACCCCTTTGCTTTTACCAGTGTCAACCTTGTATCATGATCTGAAAAGGTGGTTCCCCACTGATTCCTGCTCCCTTTCCCCTTAAACCTGAACAAGTATTTCCCTAAGAAATCTCTTATATTTCCTATTCTGTCTCAGCATCTGCTCTTTGAAGGAGCCAAACTGCTATCCAGAGATACTAAGGGTCTTGATAACATCCCTAGAATGTGAAGAATTGGCTCAGGAACTTGGGAAAATCAAGAAAATTCATTAATATTAGGGGAAGATCACAGAGACAAAAAGAGACATAGGTTTTCTTGTATATTATATTATTTCTTGATGTACCTAGTAGGACTCAGCTAACCCAACTCCATAATTTGAGGTCACAAAGTGTTAATGTATCAATAGCTTATTTATTAAAAAATAAACAAAATATCACAGGGCACCTGGGTTGCTCAGCCAGTTAAGGGTCTGCCTTAGGCTCAGATCATGATCTTACCATCCTGGGATAAGGGCCCACATCCGGCTCTCTACTCACTGGCAAGTATGCTTTTCTCTCTCACTCTCCCTCTGTGCTCTCTTCCTCTCTCTCTCAAATAAATAAATAAAATCTTTTAAAAAACAGATAAACAAAGGTCAAACATTGCATAATTTCTCAGTTTTTTTAGGGTTTTTTTCATTTTTTGGCCTAGAAAAATGGGGAAATAAAGTCATATTTAATAGGGTTATAGAAAGGTATTCTGGAATATTTTAGACCATAGAGGACATCTGCTTTATATAAACAGTTTTCAGTGAAATTTATCATTGTGAATTAAATCCAATATTATTTCATCATTTTAAGGATTATTTTAGACTTTTAGTTTAGGCTGAATAATTTAGTGGCCCATTGTCCACTTCTTTAAACAGCATATTTATAGTTTATAGTTTAAAGACCCTGAATTTGTCTCACTTTGAGTATTTGGCTAAATACTGTTGTATTCCTTTGTTTAATTTTCTACTTTAGATTTCAAACACTGGAGGATAATTATTTTATTATAAAGAGTATAAATAATATATCTTACTAAAAATAATCCCCATCTTTATAAAATCCCCACTTAATCCCCACCTTTATAAAAAATGAGACAAACCATTAGAGACTGTGGACTCTGAGAAACAATCTGAGGGTTTTGGAGGGGGGTGGGGGCTGGGAGGGCCTGGTGGTGGCTATTACGGAGGGCTCCTATTGCAAGGAGCACTGGCTGTGCTGCATAAACAATGAATCTTGGAACACTGGAAAAAAATTAAATTTAAAAAAATGGAATACTTTTTTAATTATACTGCTTAGTTTCTATTGCTCAAGCCCTTAAAATTTGTCATTATCACAATCATTTTTTTGTATTCATAAAATCCAGTAAGGTCTATCAGTGATTTTCAATTATTATTTAATTGTTAAAACCAATGAATTATGAATGTAAGTGGTAATCCTAAATCTTTATTTCTGCATTCTGGGACTCAATACTTGCAGACAAGCTATTCTCCAACTAATACTAATTTTAAAAAGTAATTCATATATATTTAAGGTATACATGGAAATTTTCTGATTATAATTAGGGTTATTAATATCCCCTTTACAAATTAAAGCCATGCCAATATGAAAATCCTAATAAAATTTGGTAGAGCTGGAAAAGAATGAGTTAAGGATTTGTTGAAGCCTCCAACTACACTTGTATACTTCTATATTTCTCTTTCTAGCTCATCAGATTTTGCTTCAAAAATTCTGAGTCTGTTGCTTGGTGAATATACAATTAGTATCCTTACATCTTCATGGTGAATTAATTAATCATTTTATCAGAGTACATTACCCCTTTTTGTCTCTAATTCTGAGGTTTACTTCTTTGGACAGTAACACATGTACTCTTGGATTTATTTGCTTAATATTTGTATGGAGTCTCTTTTCCAATCCTTTTGCTTTAAATATATCTTTGTTATTGAAGTTTCTTTACATAGCATGCAATCTGTTCATATTTTTTCTCTATTCTGCCAATCTCTCTTTGATGTGATATTTGGACCTTTTCTATTTAGGACAATTATTGATAGGTTGGCTCTTAAATGTGTTATTTTACTGTTTTTTTAATTATCTCTTGTTTCTTCTGATCTTTTTTTCTTGCCTTCCTGAGTTGCTAAACAGTTTTGGTGTTTTTAAATATACTCCTTTTCATGCTGTCCTTACTAGTTGCCTTCAGTATTACAATATACATATTTGATTTATTACAATCTACTGGTAAGTATACAAGCTCCATTTAAGTTTCTCTGCTGTCCTCACTCTTAAATATCATAACTTCGTCATAATCATTAAATATGACATATAAAACCTATGAGGAAAAGGCTACTAATTGTATGTATATGTGTTTCTGCTGCTTCTGTTCTTTTTTTCTTCTGGATGCTTCAAAATTCTTTCATCAATTCCTTTCTGCTTCAATAACTTCCTTCAGCCAATGTATAAAATAAGGTGTGCTAGTGACAAATCTTTACTTAGTTTTGATTGGTCTGAGAATGTTTTTACTTACTTTGTATTCCTGAAGGATAGTTTTGATGGTTATAGAATTAATAACTGACAGCTCTATTCTTCCAACACTTGAAAATTTTGTACAGAAAATTTCTTCTGACCCCTATGGCTTTCAATGAGAAAACAGTTGTCAATAGATTCAATATTTCCATTTAGGCAATACATCACTTCTCTCACTGCACTGATTTTTTATTTGTCCTTTATTTAAAAAAATAAAATTAGTATGTGTCTTGGAATTCTTTGGGTATTTACTGTTTGAAATATGGTCAACTTTTGAATCTGTAAGTTTGTCTTACCAAATTTGTGAAATATTCCACTATTCCTTCTGTGAATACTCCATTAGCCCCAATTTCTTTCTCCTATTCTTCTGGGTCTTCAATGACATAAATGCTGGATCTTTTCCCATAGGTACTTGAGTGCCTGTTCATTGCTTTTGTTTGTTTGTTTTTTTCCAATCTACATTTCTTTGTTATTCAGGTTGGATAAATCTATTGATCTATCCCTCACGTTCCTCTGGCATCATAGTCTACTATTGAGCATATCTAAAACTTATTTTTTTCTCTCATTTAATGTTTAGTTAATTTTTACTTAGTTATTTTTATATCTTTCCTAATACTTTCTTATTTTTTGTTTCAAGGTAATTGATCATAAAAACACTTACACTAAAACTGCTTTAAATTTTTTGTCAGATAAACACCTGATTCCTTTTAATTTTTGTTTCAGTTCACTGTCCTTTCTTAATCAAGTTGTGATTATTTTGGTTCTTGGTATAATGAAAGATTTTTTAAAATTATATACTGGGCATTCATCCACCATGTTAGGACACTCTTGGCCCTATTTAAATATTTATTATGGCAGACACCATCCTGTTTTGATTTAGCATGCATGTTCCAGCCACCTTTTGTTCACTGTGTTTTTAATGACAAAGTTTAGGATTTCTGTGTGTTAGTTTTGGTCTCCTTGGTTTATCTAATGTCACTGCGGCTTTCACTAGTCAGTCCCTACTGGTATTACCTTAGGGAAAAGTAGGAGGTGATCTGGGCCAGGTATCTGGGTATCTAAGAATTGAGGAGGGGAGTCTCAGAACTACAAGGATGAAGAGACTTCCAGGACTAGACAACCGTGTTGGCCAGATCTACTCTAGCTCTGCTGGGAAGAAATGCTTGCTGGGATAGGTACATACTGTGGCAGTCCATCTGGCTAGTACTTCTCTAGAGTCTATTTCAATTTTTTGTTTAATTGCCTGGAATTCCAGTTAATATTACAAAGTAATTATTTTTATAACATATTAATGCAATTACCTATGACTCTCTTCTCTGCCTAGATTTTTTTTTTTATTTTTTTGAGAGAGAGAGAAAGAAAGAGATAAACACAAGCAGGGAGAGAGAGAGGGACAAGCAGATTCTGGGCAATGAACACAGAGCCCAGTGCAGAGCTGGATATCAGGACCCCAAGATCATGACCCTGGCCTAAACCAAGAGTCCCACACCCAACTGACTGAGCCACCCAGGTGCCCCCCTCTGCCTAGATTTTTTTTTTAATTCATCACAGATTTCAGAAGTTCCAACACTGTTACTTCAATTAATTTGCTTAAACTTAAAATATTTAGCTTCATCTCAAGAATAAAGTTTTTCAAATCTATTAAAAACCTAGAACTCATTAATAGCTTTGCAGTTATTAAAAATGAAGCTCTAACTTTTTTCCTATGAACCTGACTTGTGATTGGGCACAAATGAAAGCATAAGCTTCATATAGAAAGACAAGTTTGAGATGATAACATGGTTAGATCACATAGTCATTCATTTTCCAAGAATGGTAGATAATGCAATCTAGAAGGTAGGAATTCCTTGGAGTGAGGAAGATTAAATATTGACTCTTCCATCATCTGATTGCATAGATGTTACTGATCTACACAATCTCTCTAGACCTCTTTCTTTCTGAATAGTAAACAATAATATATACTTCTAATTAAGTATATCTTAAATGGTTAAATGTAGAACACTTCTTTCATCAATTCTTAATACTATTAAGAAAAAGTCTTAACCCTCCATGCTATATTTGTTCAGGTTATAACTTGCTCCATTATCAAATGATATGTGACTACATCACAATTTGAGAATAATGAACTGAGACATTGCTATTTATTTTGCCTCCTATGAATGCAAAGACATCAAATTTACAAGAGTCCTCAACTATTTGTGATTGAAGAACTACAGCAAGTTTCACAGTTTCACAAGGAACTAATATTGCTGAGAAAAGTAGTAATAGTATCTCAGATGAATGTGAACAGAAGCAAGTATTAGAGTAGTCCCATTAAATCTAACTGCTCATCCTCATAACTCATCTTTTAAACTGTCTTTTGTAAAATAAGATTTATAGCTTTACAAGTCTTCCTCTGTCTAAATATTGTTCACTTACAGGGAATTAATAATTTTTAATAATTAACCTCAAAATGACTATTATATTTAGTGAGGTATCTTTAACTGATTGAAAAGAAATTAAATTGAATTAATGGTTGAAAACTTTTCCTACTAGTTTAATGACCTTCTGCTAGGGGTTCTGGAGTTTAGTCAAATCATGTGTTAAATCAGAATACATGATCAAGATCATCCATTCTCCTCTCAATGCTGCTAAGGTTTTGTTTTTAAGACTAAAATAAATGTGAAATTTTACTTCCCATCATGTTTTTCCAGCAAAAACTGAATTCATAAAAGAAAAATTCATTCTACTATTCCAGATACTTACTGTAGAAACTCTACCTCCATCTGATTCTTAGATGAAGTCTAATTTGGCAGACCACTGGGTAAATCATTAAATGAGCTGGAAAGACACTTTTCTTTCTAAAAGGCATCATTCAAGCATATGTTTATTCGTTCAGTAAAATCTTGTGTATAGCTACTTTATACTAGAGGCCTTTTTATGTGCTTGGAATTCAGAAAAACATCAAATAAAATTCCTCTCTTCATGATACTTACTCCCTAGTGGAAGATACAGACATCAAACAGTAAATATATCTGTAAAATAGATTATATTTTTAATAAATCATTTAGTATGACAATTGAAATGTTTGAAACTTATTAAGATTATTAACTATGCCTCAGTAAGAAGGTAACATCTGAACAAAGATTTGAAAGAGATGAGGTTGTAGCTAAATGGATACCTAGGAAAAGAATATTCTAGGCAAAGAGATATAATTAAGCAAAATCTCCAATGTTATTTGTATTTTCAAAAAATATCAGTATGACAGAAGTTGAAACATAGTAAACAAAATGGTACATTAATTAAGATGTCATGGGGTTAATACAAGGGGACTATGATGGTTAACTTTGTGTGTCAACTTCAATGGATCATAGGGTTCCCAGATTTTATGCTAAACATTATTTCTGAGTGTGTCTGTGAGGATGCTTCCAGATGAAGTTAGCTTTTGAACTGGTGGACTTGGTAAAGAGATTTGGCCTCCTCAGTTAGGTGGGCATCATCCAATCTACTGAGGACCTAACTAGACCAAAAAACAGAGGAAGGAAGAAATCTGCCCTTCCTGCCTGATTGCTCGAGTTTGGATATCAATCTTCTCCTGCCCTCATTGCTCTTGGTTCTCAGGCCTTCACCATGGACTGGAAGCTACATCAGCTAGCCTGGTTCTCAGGCTTTAAGACTCCAACAAAATTACACCACCAGAATTCTTAGGTCTCCAAGAAACAGATCATGGGACTTCTCATGTTCCAAAACCACACAAGCCCATTCTTTATAATAAACATCTCTCTATATATATCCTATTCATTCTATTTTTCTAGAGAACAATGACTATAGAGGCATATCGTTCCTCAGTCTTAAAGATGATTATGAGGACTTTACACTTTCTGTTCTTCTAAGTGAAATGGAAGACACGGGGATTTTGAGCAGGGAATAATATGACTTAAGTTAAAGATAATCATCTTAGGTTTTTTGGTTGTTTATTTTTAAAGAATGGATTGTAAGGAAACAAGAAAAAGAACTAAGACCTGGTAGGAAATTATTTCAGTAAACTGCAGTAATCCAAGAGGAAGATAACCACATATGAGATCTGTATGTTAGCAGTGGAGTAGACAAGTATGATTTTGGATATATCCCAAAGGTGTAGCCATTTGCATTTTCTGATATGTTGTATAGTGAGTTAAGAGAAAGAGATGAGTCATTATGATACCAGGATCTTGGTTTGAGAAACTGGAGGCACAGAATTAGTCCCTTACAGAAATGGGGAAGGAACATGGAACTAAAATATTAGGAATACAGTAGCCCATCCACATATA
This sequence comes from Enhydra lutris kenyoni, assembly GCF_002288905.1. Taxonomy (NCBI): domain Eukaryota; kingdom Metazoa; phylum Chordata; class Mammalia; order Carnivora; family Mustelidae; genus Enhydra; species Enhydra lutris. Next base: position 28,187,178 of record NW_019154098.1, on the reverse strand, counting down.
TATAACCATGCTCTTTTTTAATAGCAAATTGCATGTATACTTTTTAGGAAGGAAAAAAGATTAATGCCTAAAAATTCCTTCCTTTGTGCTGTTTTAGAAAACTACCTTCACATCTGGCTGTAATATGTTTCCATGGCTAAGGAGAAAAAATGGTAAAAATTAATTTGATTGAACTTCCCACAATTTCAGACTGGAAGAAAGTAACTCAAAACTTCAAATCATCCCCCTACTTTTATAGACAGATAACCTTATAATTCTTATAAAGTACTAGCAATGGACATAACTTTTCCATCAGGGATCCTAATATTTTATGTTAGCAATACCAGGTAAGGGGAACATTCAGAAGACTATCATCTTTACACAGGTGCCTGGAAGCAATGGGCAAGCACTAAATATTATTTGCTATTACAATTGCTCAGGTAGTACTCTCCACATGTCACAATATTACATTTATATGAAATGGTATTATAGGTATTGTTCCCTGTAATAAATTACAGAGAATGGGGGAAATCTATATAGAACTTGATAAGTAACATAATTCAATTCTACGCATACTATATAATTACAATAAATGTAAGGTGTTAGAGAGCTATTAAAATAAAATTTGTATAAATGTCCAAATAAAACTTTCTCAAATTTATAATGAACATGTTTGCTGCCATTAACATAATTTTATATCATTTATTAAGCTTGAACTAGATTTACACAATTGTTTTTTCTACACTTTTTGTTAACAGTCTCTTGAATACCTTGAGAATCACCACTGATGAGAATTTTTTTGTTTTATAATAGGTTATAAAAGGTTTAAAGCCATTTTTACAGCCATTCTAATGTGTGCAATGCAATTTATATTTAAAGACTCTTAAGTCTATTCTTTTCTTTCACTAACAATGTAACATTGGTATTTCTTGTTATAATTATAAGGGCTATAATATGAAACATTTGAAAACAATGGTGAAGCTTTAATTTTTAGAATGCATATGTATTGGCTAGTTCATGCTGCCATTTAGATGCTGCTAATAGTACATCAGCTGCAAATGAAGAGAAATAGCCCCCATGAGTGAGACAGTATCTAAACTGATGCTTGCAATGCACCTGCCAGATGTCTAGCCCAACTCCAGTGCTTCCATATTCCATATCTTAGGTAGTGTACTATGCTTCCTGGGCACTTGGAATAAGAGTCCCATTGTCTACTATGGGCAGCACCACACTCTCCAGCTGGTTACTAAGACAGATGTTCAAGTGGCTACATTTTGCATTTAAAACCTAAGTGGGGAGCATCAGAAGCAGTTCATCATTTTTGTTGTCTAGCTGCCTGTGGGGATTGCAGGATATGCCTGTGGGGATTGCAGGATACGCTGTTGTCCTTCAGGCAACCTGCTGAGTAGCTGCACAAAATGGTAGTAGAGGCGGGAAGCAAACTATCTAGGAGTTTCGCAAGCCCTTGGCTTGTTCAGATGCCACAAAGGAAAAAAACAAACAAATATATATATATCTATATATATAGATATATATATATCAATCTCATGGAAATGATTGATTAATCAGCAGTGTGGCACAGTACAAAGGATATTTGAATTAGAGATTAAAGGCTTGTGCCATTCTGAAATATTCTCTTTTGTCTCCATTATATGGGCAATCTTACTGAGATTAAAAAAAAAAAATCAAATATAGTACAGGTACAGGCCAGCTAAGGTTATTTTAAAATCTGATGTAGGCTATAACAAATATTGAAATTCAGGCTGAGAAAAAATATATACACATTGAAGAAATTTAATAAGCACATATTTATATATGAAAAGTGAAAGAATACTGTTAATAGAAAAAAAGAGTGGTCATCATATTTTATTAATTATTATAATATTGAAATTACTCTTAATATGTATATTTTAATAAAATTTGATGTATATACCACTATAAAGCTATCACCATCAATTAACCAAAATAAATAAAAGGAGTAATGGCAAGGATATGGAGCAACTGGTACTCTTATACACCACACTGAAGATTTCAAAATGGCACAATCACTTTGAAAAACAATTTGGTGATTCTTAAAATATTAAACATACCACATGACCTAGCCATTCCACTCCCAAGTATTTACCCAAGATAAATGAAAGCATATGTTCATTAAACAAAAATAAACATAAAAAACCTCACAATAAATAGAAGATTTATTTGTAATAACTCAACACCAAATTGGAAACAAACCAAATATAAATCAACAGGTAAATGGATAAATAATGGTATATTCATAAAAGGGAAAACCAGTCTGCAATAAAAAGCAGTAAACTAGTGATACATATAGCCACATGGATATACCACAAAACAAGTACGCTGAGTAATAAGCTAGATTTAAGTAAGACTACATACTGAAGGATTAGAGTTTTATAGAATTCCAGAAAATATAAACTAACCTCTAGTGACTGAAATCAGAACAGTGGTTGTCTGAGATAGGAGAACAAGACAGAAGCTGAGGAGTGAGGATATTTAAAAAGAACACAGGGAAATTCTGAGGTGATTTTATGTTAATTAGCTTGATTACAGTGATAATTTTTCTGGGTATATGACACAACTCATTAAGAAGTAAAGTTTAAATATGTGAACTGCTTCATGTCAAGATGCCTTAACAAAGATATGAAAACATGGCTTGGAAATAAAAAAAAAAACTTTCGGTAATGCCAAGGGATAAATGGTAATGTGATCTCCCTCCAAAATCTAATACAAAAACCACCGGGAGGGGGAAAGTTAGACATTGGACAGTGTCCAGAAAACAACAGAAGCTGGATAATTGTTTAATTTTTAAAAACAAGTACAACTACATGAGGTATTTATTGCGAATTCATGATTTACTGGCTTGAGGCAACCATTTAATCTCCAAGGAAAACAAAACAGTAGTAGTAGGAAAAGCCACAGCCTTACCTACTAAGGTATCCCAGGTCAGACTGAGGGTTTGGAAAGCAGTATGAAGAGTTGGTTATGCAGAACTCCTGTCTGTGAGAGAATCCCAGAAACAGTGAAAACCAAATTAGAGTACAATCTTCCCAAAATATCTGATTGAAAGCTAAATTATGCATGCATGAGGGGCATCTCTATCTCCTTGGTTTAAAAAAAAAAAAAAAAAAAAGGAAAAGAAAAGAAAAAAAAGACAGAGACCAAAGAGAGTTTTATTCTTGAAAGTGAGAATCAGTCTGTCAGATTGTTGATTCCCGTAACTGACTATATCCTCAAAGGTTCACAGCTCAGGTGGCAGAAATGTGACGCTGAATGGCTTTGGAGTACGGAGTGCAGATTCTGGAGGAAAGAGAGCATCTGAAAATAAGGGAGCAATCTCAGAAGCAAAGAAATCACAGAGTGGGTAAGTCCCATCTCTGTCTAGATCTTCAGCTGAGCAGCAATTATTTCAAGAATAAGGAAAACATCCAACGGACAGATTTTAAAAAAAGCTGTTAGCAATAGGAAGCCATAATATTAAAGCGGAGATAACAGCAGCTGCATATCACGGGGGAGATAAAGTTTGCTGTTTGAAGCCATGCTAGAAATAAAACATACTAGAAATAAAAGATAGTGATTCACAGAACATGACAGAATATAGAGTTGCTACAACACATTGTCTATAATGTCCAATTTTCCACCAAATATTGCTAGACATGCAAAGACACAGAAGAGTATGACCCAAACTCCAGAAAAGATCTGTCAGGAAAATTGACTCACACTCGATTGTTGGGCTGGATGTTGGATTAAGCAGATGATGACTTTAAAGGAACTAACTTAAATTTACACAGTAAATGAAAATAATTCAGAGACTTAAATGATAATATACTACTAGTTGTGGGGAGAATCTCAACAGCAATTTAAACACGACTTTTTAAAAGGAAATCCTAGAGCCAGGATTTTACTAACTGAAACAAAAATGCTGTTAAAGGATTCAGCATCAGATTAGAAATAGCAAAATAATCAGTGAACTTGTACATCATTAGAAATTACAAAATCTGAAGACTAGAAAGAAAAGGGTAATACTACATACAATAAATTGCATCATGTTTCTTTCCGTTCTACTTTCTGGCAAGTCTGGGTAGAATATATATGATTTCTTCTTTAAATGAAGATTTCATCAGTGAAGCCATCTGAGTCTAACAGTTTGTATGGGTGCATGTTTGTGAGTGTGCATCTGTAAGCCCATGTATTTACGTGAAGTTTTTTTAATTAAAATTTTTAGTATCTTACTATGTATAAAGTTATTCAGCTACCTATTTTTTTCTTGAGTAACCTTCAGTAGCTGTGTCTTTCAAGGATTTTATTCATTTCATCTAAGATAGCATTTTTATTAGCATGAAGTCACATAACATTCTCTCATAGTCTTCTTGATATCTATAGAATCCATATAGATGTTCTGCCTTTATTCCTAATATTGATAATTTCTCCCTCTCTCTCCTCTTACCACTGCAGCTGAAGATATATTCTTTATTTCTTTATGTACTTTATTATGTTCTTTATTATTCTTTATTTTTTCTTCCTTCTGCTTGCTATGGGTTTAATTTGTTTTTTGTTTTTTGTTTGAGGGGATATTACAGTTTTGATTTGAGACCATTCTTCTCTTCTATTGTAAGTATTTAAAGATGAAAAACATCCCCTGAAACAGTGATTTATTTAATTCTACAGATTTTCATGTATTTTTAAAAATTTTTATTCAACTAAAATATTTAAACCAAATTCAATATTTCAATACACAATACATTTTGAATGCACTGCAGGTAACTTTCTAAGATAAACAGAGCATTTTATATTTTGATTAGGATTACATTGTCAAATCTTACTGAGCAATATATAATAAATATTAAATATACATTAAACTCAGTATACACTGAGCTTTTTATTGTACATAAATATTATGTTGATTACAAAAATATAAATGTATGGAATTGGTAGGGAAAGTCATGGGAATGAAGAGTTTTATCCTGCAGGATAGAGTGAAAAAAAGTAGTATTTGTGCCAGAACCCAAAGAAAGACCAACCTTTAAGTGATGTGAAAAACAATAACAGCGATGAAAGACACATCATAGTATTATTATGCACAAAGATCTAAGAACCAGGAGTATGTCATGGGATTCAGAGAATGGAGGTGCAGTAATAAGTGTTTCACATTTTGCAATTTGGCAGTGATGTACAATAAGAAAAGCTGATAGCTTGCTGATTACACATAGCCATGTGGAACTGTGGCTGCTATTAACGGGATTACTCAAAAGAAAGATCAGAGATAAATACAAGAATTGGAAAGGAGCCAGGAGAGAATGCAACATATGAAACAATCTTTAGAAACACAGGCTAGAAGCAGGAGATAAAGACTACACAATGTTGAAAAGTGATGTGGGATTAAGGAAAGTCGCAGGGTAATATAGTTAGGAATGAGGTTACTTGAATACGTACATAGGTTAAAGATAGAAAGTGAGTGGAAAAAGCAGTGCAAGTACATAGCAAATAGACAAGGCAAATGCCTGAGGAGCAGAGCCCAGGAAACAGTAATTGGAAATGTAATCCAGGGGGTAAGTGAGTAACTGCTTCAACAGTAAAGTATCCCATCCCCTAAAGCTGAAAGAAATGTAGATAAAAAGAGAGACTAATGTTCTCAGTGAAGCAGGAAGAAGAATTAGAAAGCTGCTGAGGCATTAATTAGTAGTATAGAGGTATACAGAAGAGACAACTACCTGTGAACAAAAAATGTGATTTATGGGTCATGCTAAGCACCAGAACTAACATATCTCTCCATGATATAATGGTATCTTTCCCATGGCATAATTTTGTTTCCTCAAAGAAGATGCTAATTACATTAATAATAATCACCTATAAACTGCCTACTGTTGGCATATGCTGTTTGAAGCTCATAGATTACTGAATTGAACTCTCACAAAATTCCCATAAGGTAGGTAGTACTATTTATACTAAGACTGTACACGAAAAAAACTAAACTGTGGGGAAAAAAGGCAAAGTTATTTGCGTCAAGTCTCACTGCTGTTAAGCGACAAGGTTGGGCTTTGAACCCAGGCATTTTGACATCAGAGTCTCCATACAATCACTGAATTATATTGCTACTCTCTGAACCAAAGCAAATTTCTTTCCCTAAAAAATTTACTAAACTGAAATGTGGTATACTTTTAAAGATTCAACCTAAGATCTTATAGTTCAGACTATTTCTAATATATAAGTTTTTGATGGTTATTTGACTTAATATCTAAGACTATATTATATTTACCCATAAAGTTGATTTGTTCAGTAACAGCTTTGAGGAAACTGAGATTTATTTATAATTATTTTATCTTAATAGGAGTGTGGTCTAAAATGTCCTTTGTATACTAACACCGTGTTCTCCTATGGACTTGGTATGATAATTCTTATTAGAAACGATAAAAAAGGTACAAATAATTTAGAAAGAAGTACTACCATTTAATTAATGGATCGATGTCATCTAAAATGCAAAAATATCATATGCCTGTTAAGTACTAATTTTGATCAAGCTAAGTCTAAATTCTGGTAATCAATAGATGAATTTTTTTTGAGGCTGACCTCTATGTTTACAAATATATAAAATGAAGACATATATTGCTTTTTCTTGTGTACGTTTTATATCTATTTCTTACTTTTACTTAATGGTTCTTTTTTATGTTTCATACCATCAAAAATAACAACCCTGGGGAGGAATTTGTGAAACTCTGCAGGAACTGTTGAACAAATCTGCCTTATAATAGATTACTTCCCACAGAGATTGAACTTCAGAAACACAAAATGATAAAAATTTTTAAAATTGTCACAAAAGTGAACATCTAAATAAAAAAGCTCATCCCTATCCATCAAGCCAATTTTCTTACAAAAAATAAAATACTTTGACAAATAACATGATAAAATGCCAAAGTAACAAATTGTTATTTTATTTAAAGAATAGTAATAGACCACTACAGTTAGCTTCCTTGCCCAAGATAAGAGAAGGACAGAGGATGTGTTGGTTATAACTATTTTTACCCTCTAGTTTCATTCTCCATGTCCAAATGTGCATTACTATGTCTTGTACTACATAATTTACTGATCATCACAACCAAGTGTACTACCTATTTCTTCACTATAGCTTTCTTTTACATGTGAACTTCCTGAATGGTCAATCTATACCTTTTTTTCATTGCTGAATACATTTTTCACTCCCCCTCCCCCAAAGAGAGAGAAATGAGTTGATCATAAAATGCACTATTTCAGAGTCACTTTCTTCCTCTGTATATCTTGGCGTCTAGGAATTCCAAGTTATCTAGAAGAAAGAGAACTAAGAAAATTGTCAAGATCTATTGATACACATTCAACCTCAGCAAGATCCACCTTTGCTAGTGAAGCAGAGTGAATCCTTCTCAGCTCCATCCTAGCTCATTGTCAGGAAGCCCACATGGAAGGGTAGAAGAAAATATTTCGTCCTCACTCTAAGCAAATGAGTGAAGGATCCTCAATAGACTTAAATTCCTTATTCTGAACCTCAGGAGTGGGAGTGTCACAGGAATAGGGACAAATTTTTTGCTTACTTTCCAAAAGTAATCTAGAAATAAGAAAATGGCTTTAGCTGGTAGAAAAACAAACAAACCAACCCTGAGAGCTACAGCTGAAAAAACTGCAGTCGTAACTACTGTGGGCAGGATTAAATGTTTCCAGTAAATCATATGAAGGGCCTGCTAAATGGAGCTGGTCTGGAATTCTGAGACTCTCTTCAAGTGAGCTAGTAGGAGGTAGATGTTCTAACGAACAGAAGAAAAAGTAGAAGCCCAGAGGCCAGGTGGAAGTCAAATCAAGCAGATTGAGAGGACCTCAGCTGTTGTAGGTAAATGCAGATGCAGGAATCAGGAAGGAAATTTTTATGGCATACAAAATTACCCCATAAGGAAATTACCCCCAAAACTGAACATCCTCCACATCAAAGGTAATGAAATCCAGATTTTAACTGGGTTAAACTTAAACCAAGTAAGAACTTTCTTATCTTCCCCCCGCCCCCCGCCCCAAGAGTCAGATGCTTAACTGACTGAGCCACCCAGATGCCCCTTTTGTTTTATCTCTACTCCATTTCCCTTGGGTCTAGTGAAGCTCAAAGCAGTATATGCAGTAAAAAAAAAAATGAACTATACAATATAGACTAGAAAGTAAGAAAAGCAGGCTTCCCTTAATCCCTCTGTTACTAAAGATTTTCAAACACGAAGATTCCCTGTACTGTTAGAATGGAGAATCTTTAATAGAAAACACTGAGATTCTGCTATATTGATTAAGTATTTTTCTATTACCTGAAGAATAAAAAATAAAGAGTAAGAATACCTATTCAAGATTTCATACAAGAACCAGGAAAGAATTCATTAAGAGAACAATCTATGGGAGAAGTGAAAGAATACTGGTTTTCTGCTTGCACTCAGCAAGTCCAGCTTTTTCAATGAGATAGTTATAATTACATTAAAAATCATCAGAGTTAAGTCACTTCAAATGTCCAAACAGAAACAAAAACTCACACTTGCTTCAAACTTAGGTTTGTAAGATAATTCACTCTTGGTCTATTTTCCTGGCATGACCTGGTCACAGATTCAACTCTTCATGGGGTGACTTTTACTTCTCTTAATCTCAGAGGTTATGGGCAGTAATGCTGTCCAAATATAGATTTTACTAATATTATTTTGGCATATATTCTGTATATTATTCTGATTGGTGGGCCTTCTCCAATTCCAGTAAGCATTTTACAAAATAGCAAGCTTGCAAAGACTGTCATACAATAAAGCACGATGTAAAACAGAAATTGCTTTCCTTTTATCCCTTTCTTTTGTTTAAATTTATATAATTAATCTCCAGGGAACAAGCCTGTGTTAATCATATGGTGTCCTGCTCTCTCCTATAAATTTTCCTGTCCTCCTTTTCTAAGATAAAGATTGTATAATGGTAAAGAGTTACATTCAGTCTGAGTTTTGTTGAGCATTAAATGAAATAACAGTATCTAAAAAGTGTAGACCACTACTTGAAAAACAGTAAGCTGTCAATAAATGTGAAATATTATTACCAGTACTATTTTTTTAATTTTTTTTTAAAGATTTTATTTATTTTTTTGACAGACAGAGATCACAAGTAGGCAGAGAGGCAGGCAGAGAGAAAGGAGGAAGCAGGCTTCCTGCTGAGCAGAGAGCCCGATGTGGGGCTCGATCCTAGGACCCTGGGATCATGACCTGAGCCCAAGGCAGAGGCTTTAACCCACTGAGCCACCCAGGCGCCCCACCAGTACTATTTTTATTAGAAAAATAAAATACCTTCAGACAGATAATTGTTGTCAAATCGGACATGCTCATAGATTCTTAATATTTTATCTGAACTTCATGGAATTATATCTTTAAAATCCCTTTAATGGTAGCAAATCCAGGAAGCTAATATATCTAGGACTTCCTATTGAAGAGAAGCAAAATAGAATTCACAATAACCATACATTTGTATTACCTTGATTTTCTGATGTACACAATTCTGCTTTGATTTTCCCCATAGCTGTGACACAGGGTCTTCTGAAAATTAGAGATAATATATGTTAAGTACATTGCCAGGCTCATACTCTGAACTCAATAAATGGTAACTTCTCTGTATTTATCATTTCTTCTAGTTCTCCTAAATAATGTTAGTATTTGTACATTCTTTTCATAAGTACCAATTTATATTCCAAATTTATGTGTTCCTTCCTGAATCTAACTATGACCTCATATTTGGTTCTTTAATTTTCTCTAATTATTAAGAATAGTTAATTACATGTTGCTGTTTCTCTATATGTTAATTAATTGTTACTGGAATTCCTGACTCTCCAGCATCTTCTTTTTTATGTTTTTGTCCCACTTACATGGTCCAAGTTTTACATGATTTAGATATGCAGCATCAAGCCTTGCTAAATCCTGAGAAAATATGAAGCAAAAGGTCCACCTTTTTAACTGCCCAACTTATGTAACTGTATATAGCTTGCCTTAATGCAAAGCAACATTTCATACTGTGTTTCTATTGGTGTACAAATATTCACATAATCTCAATAGCAAGTGCTCAAAATATGTTTACTATGGGATCTACAACATGATTTTATTGTGTGTTATTATTAACTATTATTATTAAACAATTCACTTCCAAATTTGCTTCCACACTCAAAGACAATTTATAGACTTAAAAAATTCTTGCCCCCCCACTTTTGAAGTAGTCTTCATTTACTTATTTATTTGCTACCTCAAAAAAAATCCAAATTTTCTACTTTTATACTTAGTCTAGACTTTAAGACTTCCCATCTGTTATTCCACCTACCTTCAGAAGATAAAATCAAAATCAGGGGTTGCTACACACTGAAGACTTCTAGATTTGTCTTCACCCAAAGAAAATATGTAATTTTATTCTTCTTAAGCACATGGATGCTTAAACGTAAACCAGAAAGACTATGGATAATGGAGAAATAAAAAAAATTTAACATTAACAAAATGAAAGCATTCACTGTCAGAACATCTGTGTTAACACAAAGAAATAGAGTGTGCTGGAATGAATTAAATTGAGGTAAAACAATTTTTTTTCTTTAAATCTATATTTTTAATAGCTTTAAAAAAGTTAACTAAGGAGAAAACGGCAATTTATTTTATGCTCATAGTATATGTAAAGGTAAACTACATGACAAAAATAGCACAAGAATTGAAAATAGTGTTGCAAGAAACTTTATAGGAAGCAGTATAATATTATTTTCCAGATAGACTGATAAGTTATAGATTAGACCACAGAAAAGGACCAGAATAAAGAAAAAATTTTAATTCCATCTTCTCAACCTAAAGTGAATTGAGAAGGATAATTTTATAGAAATAATTCTGAAAGGAGGGTGCCTGGGTGGCTCAGTGTGTTAAACCCTCTGCCTTCGGCTCAGGTCATGATCTCAGGGTCCTGGGATCGAGTCCCGCATCTGGCGCCCTGCTCAGCGGGGAGCCTGCTTCCTCCTCTCTCTCTCTCTCTCTCTCTCTCTGCCTGCCTGCTTGTGATCTCTCTCTGTCAAATAAATACATTAAAAAAAAAAAGAAATAATTCTGAAAGGAAAGCAGAACTCAGTGTTAAAGTATAGAATATTTTAAGTTATTATAAATATCAAATACAGGAAATTCCCAACATGTACCAAAAATACATATGATTTCTCAAGTCCTTACCCTATTAAAATTATGAATTAAGTCAAAATATCAATAATACTATGGACCTCAAGTTACTGGAATTTTTTTCTTTCCTGCTCTCGAAAGCCTTTTTATTCAAAGTATGGTCTATTACATGATGAGCAATGAGTAATGTTGAGAACTGTTGAATCACTATATTGTATACCTGAAACTAATATAACATTCATTATATGTTATTTAGACCGGAATTTTTTTAAAGAAAAAAATTAAAAACCAAAATGGGTTCTCTAATCCAGCAGCATCTGTGCCAACTAGGTTCTTCCTAGAAATGCAAGATCTCAGGCCCCACTCCAGACTTAAAATTTAACTGACCTCTAGTTGGTCTGTATGCAATTATGTTTAAGAAGCAAAGGTATAAAACCATAAGAGACTCTTACTCTCACAAAACAAACTGAGGGTTGCTGCGTGGGGAGAGGGTAGGGATAGGGTGGTTGGATTAGGGACACTGGAGAGGGTAGGTGCTATGAAATGTGTAAGCCTGATGATTCACAGACCTGCACCCCTGGGGCAAATAACACATTATATGTTAATAAAAATAATTTAAGGGGCACCTGGGTGGCTCAGTGGGTTAAGGCCTCTGCCTTCGGCTCAGGTCATGATCCTGGGGTCCTGGGATCGAGCCCCGCATCGCGCTCTCTGCTTGACGGGAGGCCTGCTTCCCCCTCTCTCTCTGCTTGCCTCTCTGCTTACTTGTGATCTCTGTCTGTCATATAAATAAATAAAATCTTTAAAAAAAAATAAAAAAAATAAAAATAAAAATAATTAAAAAAAAGAAGCAATGATCTAATGTGTTTCTGGATATCTTAGATAATAACTCTTATGCACTGATGAATTAATCTGTTCAGTTAGCACCACAGTTGTTTATTATTTAGTCATACCACCAAATAAATACCTGCCTGCTAAATGCATCTGTGTTGAATGCAGGTATAAAGAAATGAATGATCTAGTTGGAAACTAATACCAACAACAACAGTAAATTTGCTCTACCTCCAAACCCAGTGTCATCTTCAACAATGGAAATAAATGAACTTTCATTTTAAATCTGATAAAACAAACTTGCTTTTCCTTTCCTTTGTAGAGAAAAAACTTCTGGCATCTAGGTATGGGGGCCATCTGTGCCCACACTGCATTTTTTTTTTTTTTAAGTAAGCTTAAAAAAGTATCCAACATGGGACTGAACTCACAACCCCAAGACTGAGAGCGACATCTGTGAACTGAGCCAGCTAGGTACCCTGCATAGTGCATCTTTTATGAGTTGTTAAACTAGTGCTGAGTGGTGGCAAGTGTGAGAATTCAACATATACTTCTGAAACTGGCAACCAAAGAGTTAACAGGACCAATAAATACAACTGCTCATTCTCAGAATGTAGCTTGTTACCATGTTTTTATAGAGAACATTCTTGCCTGGCACCATGACAACAAAATGCTGATTTAGTTATTTTACAGGGACTCAGGGCTTTACCTAGAAGCTGGCCAAAACCTGTCATGACCACAGACCTTCTCTTTAACCACAGCATAATGACTTCAACCCTCCCCTATTTAGTAACTTCTTTTATCTGATTTTGAGTGACAGTAGCTTGTCTTTTCTATACCCAGACCCTTTTTAATTTGCCTTGAAAAAACCTTGACTCTCATACCCTTCTGCCCTTCAGGGACGCAGATTTGAGGCTTGTCCTCCCACCTCCTTGTTTGGCTGCCAATCAAATAAACTCTTTCTTTGCTGCATACCAAATCTGTCAGTAACTAGCTTTACTCTGAGTCCAGCAAACAAATGGGTTCAGTTAGACTCCAGTATAAGGTGCTTATTTTTTATTGTACTCGTATCTCTGCCTGGCTTTCTGCTTCACAGACATTTTGTCCCTAATATTGCTTAGTAAATTTCTCCTTCAATTATCTCCTTACAACATCTCCTTATACTACCTCTGAAGAATTCTGCTTTATACTATACACTTACAACTAGTGGAACTGAGTCATAAGAAAAAATAAGCCTTGTACTGGTTATCCTGTATGACTTAGTCTCAAGATGATGGAATGCCACTAATAGTAATGGATGAGACTCTGGAAGATGACAAGCCTTATTAGGACTGTCAGGTCTATGGATCAACTACATCAGGGCCTGTATCTGCATGATTCTCTTCCCTTTTCTGAGTTTTATTATTTGCGACCTCAATATGAATCCTATACCTCTACTATAATCTGCATTCCAACAGGAAGAAAGGAGAGGAGAAAAAGGTATGACTATATTATTAAAAGGTATGACTATATTATTAAAATTATAATACATCCCAGAAATTGTGTAACAGAACTCCTATCAGCCCAAATCCTGGCACTTGACCATCTCTTGCAGGAAGACAAAACAAAACCAAAAACAAACAATGGTGTTGGATACATTCTCTTTCTATAAATTACATCTTCTAGAAATTTTATCTAGTTGAACAATAAAGCACAGATTCAAGACTCATTCTGACATATACCTTGTTTAATCTCCATTGATCTCCATCATCTCCTCCTTTGTTAGTAAGTAGGTTTTTTTGCATACCAAATTTTAGAATAGATGTTAATACTTTTCTGTCCACTATGCAAATATCTTTACTATGCAACTATTATAAAGGTGTAATGCCTCCTAAAGTCCAACATTCTAATATTTGCTAGTAATAAAGTCTTTATTTTCTAATTTTTCCCTCATTTTTGCATTCTGACATACATGTACATTCGATGTGAATAATATTACATAGAGAATTCTGATATGAAGTGTAAATGACGCTTTTTTTTCTTTTCAATTGCCTTACTAAGTCAAAAGTATCAAACTTAATTGAAATACACTGTGTAGACTGGAAGTGGTAAGAATCTCTGCTAACTGGGGCTGCTATGTACCTTTTGGCTTCTAAAAATGCATCAGCATCCATAGCATAGAAGTCTAATTTTCTCCTGTTGTAACTCACTCTCAGAGAGAATGAACAATTGATGAAGCATACTATTCCTTTATTTTTTTTCCAGGTCAGACATCAGTGATTTACTATTCATAACCCTGATGTCTCCCTCTTTCAAAGATTATTTGTTTAATTTTGTTTTTACTACACCAGTAATATATTTTCTGAAAATAAATTGACTTTCATATTTAGAATGTGTTTCCTATAACTCATGGTTGAAAGAAAGCATCTGTCATATTATGTCAGCTTTTCCTCTCTGATCCCCTAGGGGGATGTTCTGAATCATTAGTTTATAATCAGTTTTTGTTTTTAATTAAATATCAGCCATATGACTGAGTAAGAAAGAAATAGGATTTTGCTCTTGGTCTCCCAAATAAATAGATTTATGGAAATAATGTTAAGCAGAAAATATGATAGACCAATGGAATAAATTTTATAAGAAAAGCATCATTTGGAGATTTTCATATATAAATTACTTTTAGGAAATGAAACAAAAGTTTGAATTATGCAATAACAAAATGAAAACATTATTGATCAAGTAAATGCCATATAGTCAGACATCAGTAAGTGTAATACATAAATTGATTTTAGTTACCAATCACCAAATTATTGCTTTATTAATTTAGTAAATCAATTATTCAATAATTCCATTAATATATCTACAAGCCTGTGAGAATTTGTTAGTGTGTATTTGTGTCTGTGCATGGTGGGGGTGCAAGGGTGTATGTGGGTGTGCTCATTAGTAATTGTAATACATTTTTATACATTGCAAAACTGCAACTGGTATCTAAACTAGTACAAACTGCACTGCACAAGTGAATACAGCACCATTGACTAATAAAACTCCCCCAAGATAAACTTTACGTAGTTCAATTTAAACATGAACACAAAAACCTAACAAGTTTTGTGCTTAATGAAAAGTAAAACATAAAAATTTATAAGAAATATTTATTACCAAATAACCAAAAGTATATTTAAGAGCATTTATTTTTAAAATACTTTTAAATTGAGGCTACCAACATATTTATTGATCTTGAAATAGAATACTATTATTAGCATATATAATAAAGAAAAATACTAAGCAATTATGAAGTTACAAAACTCAACTCTATTCGGATTCAATAATTAAAATTACATTAAGCATATATATGAATGTATTAAGCATATTATATACATTAAGTATATATACATGAATTATATTAACTTTTATACATATATAAAGAGAGAGGGAAAGAGAAATAAAAGGGAAATTGATCTCCCAATGAAGACAGCAAGAATATCCATGAAACAAATCTAAAAAATGTCTGGAAAAAAATTAAAAGTCCTAATAAATATATCTAAATTAGGAAATAGAATTTTTCAAACATCTTTTTCTTTATAAAGATCAAACTGAAAAACATGATTTTTTTTTTTTAAAGATTTTATTTATTTATTTGACAGAGAGAGATCACAAGTAGACAAAGAGGCAGGCAGAGAGGGAGAGAGGGAAGCAGGCTCCCTGCTGAGCAAAGAGCCCAATGCTGGACTCGATCCCAGGACCCTGAGATCATGATCTGAGCCGAAGGCAGTGGCTTAACCCACTGAGCCACCCAGGCGCCCAAAACATGATTTTTTAAAGCTAAATAGAAAAATATAAGTATTCAAGTATACACTGTTAGGAATGAAATTATGTCCTATAATTCCCAACAAAGATGAAATTGAATATTTACTCAAATCTACGATAATTATATTCAAAACTCAAAGAACTCTATTTTTCTCAGGAAAATAAATAAAGCTAACTCAATATGAGGCATAAAATGAAAAGACCAAGACCCTTCAAGGAAATTAAAGTTTGTTTACTTGTCTTCCCCAACTGTGTTTTTATGGAATTTGGACCTTTTATATAAATGTTTATGTTAACATGTTTCCAAAACATGTTTGTTTACAAAATATAGTTCAATATTATAAGACCAATATGGCAGCACAAGTGCTAAAACTTTCCCTTCTCTAATTCTCATTAACATAAAAAATATTATATAAAACTTACATTTTTACAATTTAACATTAACTACATAAACCTTTCCCAAATCTTTATGTATTTTTGTTATGTTCTGGGAGAACTCCTATGCTCTACCTTCTGCTTCAAAAGCTAGCTTTTCATTTGTATCCATTATATCTAGGATCTATCCTAACAAACACAGTTTCCATTTCTGTACCAGCTAAGATACTTTCAGTTTAGAGAAAGCGAAATTGGCTCATTTATGTCTCCTAGCTCCCCTTTATCACACTGTTTTGCTTTTCTGTCTGTCTTTGGTGTCTGCATGCTTTTAAGCCTGTTTTTCCTCATAGTTTTAAAATGGCAGACAGTCCACTTTGAGGCTAAATACTTTTATTTCAAGTTCAGAAAGAATGAGAGATGAAAACAAATTGGCAAAACAAAAGCGAAAAAAAAGTCACCCAAATAATCCTGGAGCATGAACTATAAAGCCCCCCACTAAATCTGATTGCAAAGTGAAGACACCTTGCTAAAATATAGAATGAAATAATTAGTATAGATGAATGCAAGGCTCATCCTAGAAAAAAGAATGGGTTTGTCTTCCCCACAGTCACATGGAGAAATAGCTGAACAAATGTGTTTCTCTGTGAGAAGATAAAACAGCAAAGCAAGTATGGATGATGATCAGGCAAGCAACACTCACATTCTTAGCTTTTTTAAAAAGGTGACTCTTCTTGTTTCTAGAATAAGATATCCCCTTATTTCCTTGGTTTTATTAATTATACTCATTTTTAAATCTTAGCATCCTATTTATTTATTTTAGATTTTATTTATTTATTTGACAGAGATCACAGGTAGGCAGAGAGGCAGGCAGAGAGAGAGGAGGAAGCAGGCTCCCTGCCGAGCAGAGAGCCCGATGTGGGGCTCGATCCCAGGACCCTGGGATCATGACCTGAGCCGAAGGCAGAGGCTTTAACCCACTGAGCCACCCAGGTGCCCGTTAGCATCCTATTTATTGAGATTTTTATTGTTTATGTTGCTTTTTTGTTTTATTTTTCCTCAGAAGTCTGTTGATTTGTTTCATATTGGCTTCTGATTGTATAATCAATTGGCAACTACTCATCACTGCCAGTGTTTTTAAGGAAAAAAGCCAAAGACCTCTGCACAAGGGGTTGTTGGATTTCAGAAATTCCATATAATAGCAGAACACCAAAGAATTGATGAAATTTCTTCTATAATAGCTCCTCAGAAGAACCATACATTTCTAACCAAAAAAGAGATATGGCTAAATTTGAGGAAGCACCCATTCAAAGGAATAGTAATAGAAAGCAGAATTTAAAAAGCAAAGAAAGATGGAAGTAGAAAAGTAGGTACAGAGCCAAAACAGTTTACAATCATAGAAAGAAGGGGATTTCAAAGTAGAAGGGAAAAAAATCAATAATGCCAAATGCTATGTAGATTGACTTTGGAAATCATGATGTTCATTTAAAGCAGCATTTCACATGACGGTGGCCAGAGATTCCATTGGTAAAGAAGTCAAAGACAAAGTAATTACAAAGAAGTAAAAAATAGCATTTACCATCATCAAACATGAAATACCTGGCAATAAGAGTCTGGATGGTAGCCTGATGGGGGTAAAAAAAATACTGTACTTAGAACAAAAGTCTACTGAAATGTGGTAGTTGAGAAGGAAAGAATGGAGGAGACACATGTCTAAAATATGAGTTAAGAAAGAGTAGGGTTGAGAATTTAAAGCCTCAGGAAAAGCTTTGGACAGACATTCCCATAAAGCATGTATGTAATACATAAGAATCACTACAGTTTTGGGGTGCCTGGGTGGCTGCTTCCTCCTCTCTCTCTCTCTGTCTGCCTCTCTGCCTACTTGTGATCTCTCTCTGTCGAATGAATAAATAAAATCTTAAAAAAAAAAAAAAGAAAGAAAGCCTAATGTTAATATGATGGATCCATTAGAATGAATTACAATGGACTATGAATAAATGATAAGAGGCAAAATTCATGTTTGGAGCTGTGGGTTAATTAGGAAAAATCTTCTACTTGTGGAGACATTACATATTTGGAAGTTTGTTGAGCAGCTATTTTTATTATACAAATACAGAGTTCTTCTCAATATAAAACTTCAGACAGTTACTACGAGTGTATTGAAGTAAATACAGAGCAAAATCCTATTAACTAGGTGACAAGGAATAATATGGAAAACACAGATTAATCTTGAAAAACGAAATGAACACCTTGCTTTGAGGGAGAAGCAAAGGGCAGAAGAGTACAGAGAAAGGATAACACTGGCCAAGAGCAGGACACATAATTTAAGCCAAATGATTTTCATTTATTCATCCTGAGGTAGATTGAGATTAAAGTTATTACTAAAATAATCACAATTTAAAAATTTATCCTACAGGTGTGGATATTTTTATTTCATTGCATCTTGTTTCGTAAATTACTAATATCTGAAACACCAGTTCCATCTCATACTGTTGATAATTTTGGTATAACCTGGTAGAAAAAATTAAACCTAAAGTTACATCAATACTTCTGTCAGCCTGGAGGGGAACCCTGTAACAATAACTTAAACACTGCAAACACATGGTGGTGGTGGTGGTGGAGGGGCTGATAGGAAACTATACCTCAACTATACGAGGTACATATTCACCAAGTAGAGTATTATATTCCATCTTATATGTAAAAAATATCTATCCAGCCAATCTCAAAAGTCTACATACTGTATGATTCCAACTATATGATATTCTGGAAAAGGTAAAGCTGTAAAGACAGTAAAAAAATCTGTGGTTGCCAGGGGGAGGAAGGGACACAGCACAAAGATTGTTACAGCAGTTAAATTATTCTGTATGTATAATGGTGGACACAGGCCATTATAAATTTGTCAAAACCCATGGAATGAACAACACCAGGAGTGAACCATATGTAAAGTATGGACTTTGTGTGATAATGATGTGTCCATGTAAGTTAGTCACTTGTAGCAAATGTACCAGTTTTTTGGGGGGCAGAGGAAGGGATATATATAGAAAACTGTGGGAGAGGGGTGTGGCGGGTGTACGGGGAATAGGAATTTTCTGCTCAATTTTGTTGTGAACCTAAAATTGCTCTAAAAATAGTCTATTAAGGGGCGCCTGGGTGGCTCAGTGGGTTAAGCCGCTGCCTTCAGCTCAGGAAATGATCTCAGGGTCCTGGGATCGAGTTCCGCATCGGGCTCTCTGCTCAGGAGGGAGCCTGCTTCCCTCTCTCTCTCTCTGCCTGCCTCTCCGTCTGCTTGTGATCTCTCTCTGTCAAATAAATAAATAAAAATCTTTAAAAAAAATAAAAAATAAATAAAATAAAATTAAAAAATAGTCTATTAAAATGTTTTTTAAATGCATGGTGAATGAAAACATGACTTAAAGCACTTCAAAAAGCTGCCAACCGGAGAGAATTTTAATAGAGGCTTAAAATATTCAATAGTTTACAAAACCAGTAGGTGTCTCTCATGCTCTATATATTTTTAAAATATATAATAATCTCAAAAACAAATGCATGTATAAAAGAAAAAAACAGTATAATAATTAGGAAAGTAAAAATAATGACATTTTCTTCAGTTTATTTTTGGTTAAGAGGGTAGGTTTGCACAAAGAGCATACTATATTTTCAATAGAGTGGCAGCTTAGACAATCCTTGACTTGTGGAACACATTTGGAGATCTCCCATTTCACATTTGTAAGCACATCACTTCTGTTAAAATTAATGGAGCGCCATACAAATTTAGCAGCAGTTTGGAAAACATTAGAAATGACCTATGATCCATGCATATATTCCTTAAGATGCCTGTCACATTTAATCAAGGTCATCATATTTCACTGATGCGTGCCATTGTTAATTTCTTTTTTTCTACATGTCTCATTTCAATAAATCATCTATCAAACTAAACAGACACAATTATATCCATAAAATTCACAAGCATTTATGAGGTTATGAAAAAGGGTCTATTTTCAAGTGAAGAGACATTTCTGTTTACCCACTAAGTGCCTAAATACATGGACTTGATTCCAAATTCTATCACCAGCACTCATGACAACATGCACTTAGAGACGCAGAGTGAAGGAGTTAGAGTAGACACCAAATATTTAGATAAAAAGTAAAATGGAATTAAATACATGTCATTAAAGAAGCAAAGAGTGAAACATGAATGTGCAATTTTTAATATAAGGACACAAAATTAGAAAGGAAATCATTCTTTTTCCTTACCAGAGCAGCATTTTTCAGCCTTTCATAGGGGCCCATTACAAAGTTTAAATAAAAGTGATTTTCTAAATTGTAGTTATAACTCAAATTATAAAAATATTCTATTAAATCTTGGTTTAAAGAATGACAGAAAGCTTCCAACTTAACAGGCCTTGTTTTGGCCTTGTTTCCCAAAATCTAAATTTAAAAACTATTTTTTATTAGAACATGAAGATAATTACAAATTGTGGGCTCAAAATTCTACCTGGCTCAATTAAATTTTTGTTGTCACATGGCTAAGGAATAAACTGTTTTTTGAGAAAGAGCACAAGCAGTGGGAGCAGGAGAGGGAGAAGCAGGCTCTCCACTGAGCAAGGGGCCTGGTGTGGGATGTGGGACTGATCCAGGACGCTGGGATCATGAACTGAGCCAAAGACAGATGCTTAACTGACTGAGTCACCCAGGCACACCTAAAGAATAAACTATTAACACTGGTATTTCATCTTAGAGTCTCATATAAAGTAGGCAAAAGAATAAGATGTTCTTGCCCAACTTAACATCACAAGAGACTCCACAGAAAATAGGGAGAAATCTTATGTTTCATTAAGTCTTAGACATTTGGTAGCTATGTGGTACTGGTAAAGTACACTGGCTGTTCTGAAGCTTACTTTCCTCGCCAGTAAAATGTAAGTGGCAGCAGTGGCAGCCAGACTGAAGAATAAGAAGCTCTGCATCGGGGCGCCTGGGTGGCTCAGTGGGTTAAGCCTCTGCCTTCGGCTCAGGTCATGATCCCAGGGTCCTGGGATCGAGCCCCACATTGAGCTCTCTGCTCAGCAGGGAGCCTGCTTCCTCCTCTGTCTCTCTCGTGATCTCTGTCAAATAAATTAAAAAAAAAAAAAAAAAAAAAAAAGAAGCTCTGCATCTCCTTCCCCTTATGGGCACACCCACTCAACAGTGCACAGACCAGTTAGGTGTGTGAGAGATCCAGGGACTAGTGGATAGGCTCCAGCATCCTGGGTGAAAGCAAAACCAGCTACACAGAATCCTATAGGAAAATCTGTGGAGGAAAAGTCACTCCACTACTAAAGTATTTTTAGTCCTAAAGTAACTAGAAAAGGAAGAACAAAGTAAGCACAAAATTAACAGAATGAAGAAAATGAGAAAGATAACTGTAGAAACAAAGGAAATAGAGAATAAAAAAATAGAAAAATCAACAAAACTATAATTTGTTTTATAAGATTAATGAATTAGCTAGTCTAGAAAAAAAAAGACAACTCAAAATCAGAAATGAAGAGGAGACATTAAAACTGATGCCACATAAATAGAAAGGATTGTAAATGACTGCTATGAAAAATTTCATCTCAACAAGTTGGATAATCTCAAGAAATGGATAAATTTCTAGAAACACACAACCTACCAATACTGATTCATAAAAAAAATAAACAAACAAAATGTGACCAGACCTACAACTGGTAAGGAGCTCTTTATTTGAAAACTATAAGAAAGGATAAAATGGACATGTCCTTAACAATTGCAGGTCAACTTCCTTCCAAGCTGTACTCTGTTAAATACAAAGTATGTTGCATTTATATTATTTCCATCATTTCCAGATGTATTTCCATCTGTTCCACAAATCTACCTCAGGATAAGTATCTTTCCTTCTGGCACTGATTCCACCTGGTTTACTACCTAAAGTGAATGGAACAATCATAATTATTTTTCTACCATTTCTCTATGACAAGTGTAGGATACTGAAAATACTGACTTGATCTTTCGTCCTCTATCTTTTTCATGTCAGCACAATGACCTCTCTGGAGCTTATATTCCAGGCCCTTTGTAGGTTAATGTATGCCCTGACCAAGATGTGGAAAAGCTTGTTCTGATCCTCCCTACACTGACACACAGAAGGTGCCACTTTAGGTAACTACTCTCTGACATCACCACAATGACTCCCTCCTATAAACACTGTGGGTTGAGATCTGGACGGTGGAGAAAGCTGTGTAGAACCTGAATAGTCCATCTACCAGATCTCCCTGTCAGTAACTTATCCTAAATTGAACTCTGTGTAAATGTTATGGAATGGCTTGCTTCATTTTTCTGTCTCAAAGCGCCTTTTCAGTCTGGAAGATACTTTACTGTCCCTCCTCCACCTTCTAACAGCAAATATCACAAATAAAAATGTGTATTAAGGTGTCTTGCACTACAAAATAATTTATATAAGCTGTGGGTTATTTGATGATCTTAATTATCTTTCACATAATTATTACAATACAATAAAAAATTATCAAGCATTATTAATCTTCACACATCAGTTGTTGCCACAAGTATGATGTTTTAGGAAAATTATACCAAGAGTACATTTCCGTTACTAATGATATCAATGTGTTTTGAGAATATAAAGATATAGTGGGTTTACTCTAGAAACAGCACTTCAAAATGTATTAAACATGGGTCTCTTTTTAGGAGTAAGCATGAATTGCTTTAATTTTAAATATTTAAGATCATATGATAGTCAGTGGCTAGCTCTATGTCTCTTTTCTAGAGTCTTAAGAATAAGAGCTATTCTCTTGAAAACTTCCTTTTAGACTAAAAGATCTGTGATTATAAAGTAAGATAGTTGCAGAATGTACAAATATGTACTGCTTTCTGTAAGGGATTATTTTGGATTTTTTTATAACCTCTATTTTATGGATTCCAATGGATACATTATCTTCAGTTTTATATATAAAAATAAATACTGAAGTTGTCATATTTCAAATTCATTTAGATACTTCTTATTCATTTCATTGTTTCAACTTAAATATTTACTATTACTTTATTTTCCAAATACATCATTTCAAAGAGCTATATCTAGGTGAAATTACATACTCAAGTTGTAATCTTATGATAATCATTTCAGATTTACTGTTTATTTTTGACATCATAATTGAGTGCCTTCAATCAAATTTCTATCATTATTTCTTTGTGAGTAAAATTAACTTTATATTTTTTCTCTGAAGTAGTTTGAAATTCAAGTATAACACAAGAGTCTAAATTACAAAATTTTTACATATTAGAAAAATTTAGGAAAATTATAAGTACTATAAACCTTTTAATTATTACAATAACTTACTTTAAATGATAGGTATATCTAAAACCCATGTATCTTTAATGCACTATGAACCTTGTATTTTTGTAATACAAATCACTGCAATTATGGAAATGATAACGGTGTTGGAGATAGGTCTATTATTATTCTATACTACATCCTGTGTGTCATTCATGGTGTTAATCATGTTTCACTACCTGATATAATACTTAAAATAACTGAGTTAAAATAACACTTTTTATGGTAAACACACACACACGCACACGCTCTACCCTTTTAATAAGTTTCTATACAGCATAGTATTGTCAAATATAACCACAATCTTATAGAGTAGATCTCTAGAATTTCTTTATCTTGCATAATTGAAATTTTATGCTCATTGTAAAGCAACTTCCCATTTTCCTCCCCTACAGCTCCTGACAACCACCGCTTTACCTTCTGCTTTTATGACTGACTAGATACCTCATGTGAGCGGAATCATGCAGTGGTGTCCTTGTGTGACTGGCTTATTTCATGTAGCATAATGACCTCCAGGTTCATCCATGTTATTGCAAATGACAGGACCTCCTTCTTTTTCTAAGGCTAACTAATATTCTATTGTAAGTATATAACACATTATCGTAATCCATTCAGCCCTTGGTGAATATTTAGGTTTCTTCCACAATTGGCTATTGTGAATAATGCTGCAATGAACATGGGAGAGCAAATATCTCTTTGAGATCCCGATTTCAATTCTTTTAGATAAATATCCAGAAGAAGGAATGCTGGATCACATGGCAGTTCTAGTTTTAATTTTTTGAGGAACTTACATACTTAAAGTCAGCACCATTTTACAATCCCACCAATGGTGTACAAGAGTTTCAATTTCTCCATATCCTTGCCAATAATTTTTTTAGTTTTTATTTTCTGTTGGCCAATTACACCTCCTCAGATATGTAGTTTGCAATTATTTTGTCCCATCCTTCCAGTGCCCTTTTACTCTTGTCTAAATTCAGTTGCATATTCCTGTGTGAAAATCACTGTGTTGATTTTTCTAGGTCACAGTGTAATATTCTAATATATAGATTCAGCTTATCATTTTTCTTGAATCATAAGTTAACTATATTTCTCTATTATTTTAGTTATCTTCATATACAACCATAGTTATGTTGCATCTCCTTAGCGAGTGTTTCTCTAAAACCTATTAATATGTTAATTATGCTATATGATAGCAAAGCAAGCCAAGAACAGCATGACTTTTCCAAGGAGGAAATTTACTTCAAAATGGAGAGACAAATGATTTTTTCTGGATAAATTATTACCTTAATACTACAAAAACTAAAGTATTATTTTGATGTAATCCAATTCAAATATGCCAAATGGATATTTATTGTTATTTTTAAAAATTATGAAAATATTTCTAATATTAACCTGGAAAGGAGAAAATGTAATTAAAAACATACCATAATATAAACAATAAAGAGGAGCAACAAGAAACTAGTTAAATATAAATCAAAATAATAAGGTTATAATATATCAATTGTAATATTAATCAACACATAACATTGGCCTTTAAAAAGATTGTTATAATCTTAATAAAAATAACCATTCACCGACAGTGGCATATGTAAAATCTAAGTATTATAAAAAGGAAGTGCCTGTCCAGCCATTTTTATTTAAATTTTTTAGAATTTAAATTTTTAATATTTCTTTCCTATAATTACACTGATGTTAATTAACAAAATGATAAAATGATATTAACCTAATGTTATCATCTAATTAGTTTCAGAGAGAAAAGAAGCTCAATTTCAGTTATGCTAAAAAAGTAATTGTCTTTGGTAGATACCTTCCAGTGTTTAGATTTACACATCTTTATTACATCCAAATAAAAATTAAAGATCAACACCATGTCAAAAATGTTCATTGACTATAAACTAGAAATTTACTTGTGAAATTCAGTTTGGGTAATGACTCTGAAGGAGAATGAAGTGAGGAGGTACTCCTAGGATCTTTATCTATAATATTCCATTATATAACTCATATCCTGAATGTTATGATAAAATAATTTTATCTCTTCATTTTTGGTTGATACATAGAGTTTTTGTTATTATTTGCAATTTTTATTTAAAGTGTAAATTTTTTTTCAAAATTGTAGTAGGATAAATAATTGGCCTGCAAATGTTTCCATGTCCTAAACCCTGGAACCTGTGAGTATCTTACCTTACATGGCAAAAGTAACTTCGCAGATATGATTAAAAGATGGGGCCATTGCTCTGAATTATCTAGGTAGACTCACATAATTAAAAGGGTACATATAAGAGAAAGTCAAGAAGGTCACAGAGAAGGCAGTGTGATAACAAAAGCAGAGGGAAAGAAGACATTTGATGGAAAAGAGCTCAAAGTGAGCTAAGAAATGTAGGCAGCCTCTAAAAGCTAGAAAAAAAGCAAGGAAACAGACTGGATTCTTCCTTAGAACCTCCGGAAGAAAGGTTGCTTGCAGACCCATTTAGACTTCTAACTTCCACAACTATAAATTTGTGTTGATTTAATCCAAAATGTGTTGGAATTTGCTACAGAAGCAATATATAACCAATACAAAACTATATCTGAATATTTATAAGCAAGCATAAAC
The DNA here is from genome assembly GCF_002288905.1 of Enhydra lutris kenyoni. Classification (NCBI taxonomy): domain Eukaryota; kingdom Metazoa; phylum Chordata; class Mammalia; order Carnivora; family Mustelidae; genus Enhydra; species Enhydra lutris. The sequence continues at coordinate 28,161,125 of NW_019154098.1, read as the reverse complement.
ATGAACACACTATAAGTAACTGTTTGCATACACATTCACAAGTATATATGCATAAAAACAATAATCAGCCTGCGTGAATGACCATGCACTTTGTCTGAGTGTGTGTATGTTTACTTTATAATTAAGAAAATGGACTACAACTTCAGGGTTTCCTTCTATCTGCCATCCTAACATCTCATCTCCTAGTACCTTCAAGAAGGAAGAGGAAGGGAAAGAGGAGGAGGAAGTGTGGCAGGGAGGAATGTGAAGAGGAGGCAGAAGGGTAAACAAAGCAAAATCCTTTAATCCACTATTTAACATTTAAAGACCTGTTTAATTGAAGATGTTTAAATCAGTGTACAACAGTCATAATCTATAAATAACTACTTATCAGTGTCTTCCCCGATTTTCATAGATAAGTATAAAATGAGGAAAGCATAGGGCATTCTATTTGAAATTGAGGTTAGCAATCTCATAACAGGAAAGAAAGAAGAGATTGTACATGGACAATAAACTTGATAGACTTCATAAATTTCCCTTGGGTTGATGATGTTTGCTTCAATTGGCCCATAACAAATACATGCTCCTGATTAAAATATTTTTTTTCATGCAGCTGCAAAGCAGTCTGCTTCATCAGAATTATGAAGATTTCTTTTTAATTCAGTTGACTTACTATGAAAGGACATTTTCTACAGAGAACACACTAATTGAAGCATCACGACATAGTTCCTATTTAAAACCTTTCTATGTCTCATCGTATTGGATATGTCCATACATATTGTGGCAGTTTCTCAATAAATCTCTTTTAATTTTTAAGTAAAAGACTAACCACATAACATTTTAAACATATGAAGAGTTCACTTTTATTATTTTCCCTTAATTTGTATATTGGTTTTACTCACTACTGTTCTCAATAGCTCATCAAAAGATAATAGTTGTCTCCCATGACTTTGACTGAAACATTTTATAAGAACAATAATATGTTTTTGAATTAGAGAATGAATAATTATGAAGTCTCTAGTTTATAAAGAAAGAATTAAACCCATCCAATATCTGCCAGATCAAGAGAGAATTATGGGATTTCAACAATTTACACAAGCTTGGGTAAATTTAGAGGGACAAGGGAACTTAAGAAACTTGGAAATAGATCATACATGGATTACTGGAAGTTCCAGCCACATTTGTAATATACAAAAGAAAATTCTGAAATAAGAGGCAGAATAACCAAAAAACATATTTGAAAATGGAAGAAAATTAAATCTCTATAGTCAAAATTAATAGAAAATATAAATCAGCTTGATGTACAGTTTCAAACTTAGGGATCATGACTTGCAGAGATGTAGAGTAATTCAATCATATAGTGGCTGTCCCTTCCCAAAAATGTTATGTACTACACTGTATAAGAAGGTTTTCTGTGACATTTTGCCAACTATTAACAGAAAAAAACAAACAAAACAAAAATTAAAAATAAGAGGCTTAATCATCTTTTGAAAGTAAAGGAAGACACCCCCTTCCCCTCCTTTTTCTAAGAGCATTTACATAAGAAACTTACATAAGAAAACTTAGAATTGTAAGTAATTTCTCTTTTCTTTGAAATGCATATAAATTATTTGAAAATAAAATGAGATTTTTGTAAGTTTTGTGACCAAGAATGTCTTTCTTAAAAACCCAGGAGCTATCACTTTGAAATGTAAACATGCAGGAATACAGGACCCCTATTTTTCAATTTGGGAGGCAATTAAGCAGCTGAACTTCAATAGGTGCCTTGCTCTAGGATGCAAAACTCATATAAAGATATGAGAAGTTCATTTTTCCTTTGGATAGACTCAATAAGCTAACTCAGGTGGTCACCCTAATTACCATGTAAATTTATGTAAACTATGTGTGACAGTGCTATCAGGTCCTCTTACCTGAGAACTACCTATTCTTCAATCATGAAACCATTTATGTAATGGGTTGCATATGCCTCCCCACATAAGGGAGGGAGATTCCTTTCTGTCTTTTCAATCTCTGTGAATTGCCTGTGATATGCATCACACATTCTAGTTTAATACTTATTCAATAATAAAAGTATTTTCTTTTGCTACTACCTTTATGGAAAGGAAAACATCACACTAAAATAAAACTACAGACCAATTCCTTTGATAAACCAGAGGCACAATCCATGGAAGAAAGAATTGATAAACTGAACCTCATTAAACTTAATTTCTTCTCTATGAAAGACACTGTTGAGAAAATGAAGACACACCACAGACTGAGAGAAACTATTACTATTACTATTCACAAAAGACACATATGGTGAAGGAATGTTATCTAAAATATAGAACGAACTCTTAAAACTCAACAATAAGAAGTACCTGAGTGGCTCAGTCAGTTTAGTGTCTGCCTTTAGCTAAGGTCATGATCCCAGGGTCGATCAAGCTCCCCATTGGGCTCCCTGCTCAGAAAGCCTACTTCTCTCTCTCTCTGCACCTTCCCCTGCTTTAGCATGCTCTCTGTGTCAAATAAATAAATAAAATCTTAAAACACACACATACACACACACAAACTCAACACTAAGAAAATAAACTGATTAATAAATGGGTCAAAGACCTTAACATCCCACCCACCAAAGAAGATATACAGATGATAAATAAGCGCATGAGAAGATGTTGTATTTGTCATCAGGGAAATGCAAATTAAAACAATGAGATTCTATGACACACCTTAGAATGGCCAATATCTGAAATGCTGACAACACTGAATGCTGGCAAAGATGTGGAATAAGAGGCACCCTTACTCATTGTTGGTAGAAATACAAAATGATACAGCCACTTTGGAAGGCAGTTTGATAGTTTCTTAGAAAATGAAACATACTCTTACCATATGACCTAGCAACCACATTCACTAGTACTTACCCAAAAGAGCTGAAAACTTTTGTCCACGCAAGGATACGCACATTGATGTTTGTAGGAGCCTTATTCAGCTTTGGAAAGAAAGAAGCTATCAAGCATGAAAAAATATGGAGGAACATTAAATGCATATTACTAAGTGAACGAAGCCTCTCTGAAAAACCTACATATTGTATGATTCCAACTATATGACATTCTGGAAAAGGCAAGACTATGGAGACAATAAAAAAAGATCCATGATTTCCAGAAAGATAGGAGGGAGGGAGAGACAAACGCATACAGAGTATTTTAGGATAGTAAAGATACTCTGTATGATACTATAATGGTAGGTACATGTTATTTACCTTTGTCAAAACCCAAAGAATGAGAAAAAAGAAAAAAAAAAAAAACAACCAAAGAATGTACAACAGCAAGAGTGGACTGTAATGCAAAATATGGACTTTTGTTGATTATGAGGTTTCAGTGTAGGTTCATCAATCATAACAAATGTATCACTCTAATAAAGGATGTTATTAATGGGGGAGGAGGGTATATGAGATATCTCTGAACCTTCCTCTCTATTATGCTGTGAAAATAAACTAAAACTGCTTTAAAAATATTTAAATACATATATAACATAACCATAAATCAGGAAATAATACTGATAATCAGATTACCACCTAATCTATAAACTCCATTCAAATTTTACCTCCCATCCAATAAATAACTTTATAGTAAAAGGATCCACCCAGGATCATACCTAGTATTCACTGCCATGTGTCCTTAGCCACCTTCAATCGAGAACAATTCTTCAGTCTTTTCGTATTTTTCATATTTTAATATTCTGAAGACTACAAGGTTGTCACTTTGTTGAGTTTTTTAGTTTAGGTTTTTCTGATGTCCCTCCTTACCCTCCCTTTGCTTAGATTCTCATTATGAATTTTTGATAGGAATATCAGAGAAGTATAATTCTTTTCATTATATCTTACCAGAACTGTATTTTTCATTATATTTTATCAGGTGATGCAAGATTTTGATTTCTTCCATTACTGATGATGTTCATTTTGGCCACATGGTTAAGATGGCATCTGCCAGGTTTCTCCAGAGTAAATTACCAATTTCATTTCTATTATTAATGAATGTACTGTGAGGAGATACCCTGAAACTAGACAAAGTCCTATCTCATACTTTGATCCAACAATTTTAGCAACCATTGATGATTTTTCCCTTGTCAGCTGTAACTATTTTGGTTGCCACTTGGTGGTTCTCTAATTCTACTGGTTTTTAAATATTTTACTAGCTGGCATTCTACAAGAATTTCTTCTTTTCCCTCATTGATCTATTCATTTATTTATATGAGTATAGACTTACGAATCTTACTTTATTCTATAGATTATTATCTGCCATTGTTATTGCATATGTTGATACTCAAATTCTGTATTTGTTAAGTATATCCCATGCAAAGTTGCTTCTCTATTGTCCTGGAATGGTTATACCATTCCTCAAGCACTTTTTACTTCCTGGACACATACACACATACATACATATATTATTATTTATTTATATCTTTGCTGTCTTCTTTTATAAATTTTTTATAGCCAAAACATAAGTTCTTCACAACAAAGGATGCTGCTTCTTAATACTTTGTGATTATCACAGATAACTTCACCTAGTGGTTTGCTTGTAGAGACATTTAGCACATGGTATCTGATTTAGTGGCTTTGCTGAAGTGTTTTTTGAGGCAGAGGAGAGCAAAGATCTAGATTTACATTCATCCTATTTTTGGCCTCACTTCTGATGCTGAATCCACTAGTAGTAGTGCAGAGACCAGTGAAAAGGGAAAGGTGTAGGTGGTGGCATTTAAAAATATATACCACTGTTCACCTGATTGCTTCCTCTTCTTATCTCTTAAGAAAAGAAAGGGGGGGGGAGAGAAAGAAGGAAGGGGGGATATAAATGTAGAAGTACAAACTAGTAGTTAAATACATCCTAATTTTTTTAAGTCTATTTGCCTAAAGTTGTGTAAAATACTGTATCTTTGAGTGAGATGGAGATATCAGGAACCAGAAAGAATACAGATTCATCAGGGATTCCGAGATTCAGAAATGAAAGCTGACATGTCAGTCACAAGGAGCAGACAAAGCCTCTGACAGTATCTGAGGATTTAAGGGCCAAGTACCCTCTGTGAGGTTCATATAAAGCTGTTCAAGATAAATCTTTAACAAAGGTCTTTCTCAAAGATTATAACCAATTTCCTCTTGGACAATTTTTAAACAAATTTCTTATTATTCCTATGTGAGAAAATACTCATGATTTATATTAATTTTCCAGAAAGGCTTAGTATCACGTACCATCAGATAAATAATAAATACTTCATTTTTTCAAATGTTATTTTTTTATATAAACTCAACAGTGAGCATAGTTGAGAGGATTTTCTTTTAATAAAATAAAACCAACAGTTTCACAAGCTGTGAATAACTAGGTGATTTAAAACATTCATAATGTATGACTATTTTAAAAATATGCTCTATCCTTGACTTCAATACAACTATCTTTTCAAATTCAGACACGTCTTTAATATAAACTGGGTATTGACAATTACATCCAAACTTCCCTGTGAATGCATGTTTCTCCAATATTTCTTTTGTTTAGAGTATGTTTAAAAATGTTAGTGTGAATTTAAAAAAATAAAAAGACAACACACACAGAGTAAAAAATATGTTGGAGGTATTATGACTATTGTTTCATAAAAAATGCTGGTACATAAAAGGTAAATGAAACTATTCCACAGACATCATACTGTCCTGGGAAGAAAATATCTATTAGAAAACTATTGATTTTCTCTTCAAATTAAAAAAAAAAAAAACAAGTTTATTCTGCTCTGTCATAATTCCTTGATTTCATTCCCAGAAAGATAGCTCCGTTTGGTACACAGATCTCTCAAGTTATACACTGGTACAGAGTTAGGTTTCGAAACTGCAGCCAACTGAATTGGGATTTGGAGTTAACCTTTAACACAGCAGTAGTACATGCTTCAGTACATTTTCCTCCATTGGCATATGACAATTCTGTGATGCTGTTTTCCTCCAAAATAGTTCTTTAAGAGTTTCATTTCAAATACTCAAAAATCAGTAGAAATGAATAAGCTAGTTAGTTAATATGGTAATAACATTATAAACAAAGCAACTGAATAAGCTTGGCATACCAAATCTGTATACATGCAGGGCGTATTTACTTCGTACATGTCTTGCTGCTTCATTCTTATTTTTTTTTAATTAAACTTTGTGGTCTGTATCTTAAACTTCGATGTTTTGTATACTCCATTTTAGTTTCCAAAGATGATCCTTCTTTTTCCTATCACCATAATGCAGTTATACTAAAACACACCTTCTAGTTTTAAAAAAGTATTCTTTATTGTCAGCATCCGTACACTGGATGGATCCGTACAACATCCAAGATGGCGTTGTCTTTTTTTTTTTTTTAAGATTTTATTTATATATTTGACAGACAGAGATCACAAGTAGGCAGAGACGCAGGCAGAAAGAGAGGGAGAAGCAGACTCCCAGCCAAGCAGAGAGCCCAATGCAGGGCTTGATCCCAGGACCCTGGGATCATGACCTGAGCCAGAGGCAGAGGCCTTAATCCACTGAGCCACCCAGGTACATTGATAGTGTTGTCTTTTTATCACACAGTGGAAAGTAAGAATTTTCTCAGAATAAAGGTCTTCATTATACATTCCTAAGTATTAGAATATCTTTCTCTAATTGGAATATCTCTTTTGGAATACCTCTAATTATTGGAATATCTTTCCTTTATTTTGAAGAATATTTAATAATTCAGTATGTGTTTAGTCTGACCATTGTTGGAAGTCAATGCTTAAAAGGGTCAACTTCTATTGTGTAATTTTTAATTTCATCAAGTACCTCTAACCCAATATCCACCTCCACCCAATTAGTATTAGAATTTCTTAGCTAAGAAAATTACTTTAGCTAACCAATAGTTTTGGAAGAATTCTAGTAAAGTAATGTACATTAAATGGAAATATTAAGAGCATACAATATCATCCTATTGTTTTCCCTCTCAGCAAACAGATAATAATGAACTAATTCAAATTAATATGTAGCTGGTAACCCGCAAAACAAATTAAGAGTGTAAAGAATATATTGAAGCTGTATCGAAATAATAATCCAGGAAACAAACAATGTAAATATGGATGGAAAAGCTAAAGGGAAAAAGATTTTTCATTTTGCTTGGCAGTTTTGCCTTAGAATAATCCTCAGGTTTTTTTTATTACATTTTAAGTGCTCGGTTTTCAGGCTAATGCAAAGGATATGGGATACACTATTTGTTCTATACATGCACTCTTGCATTTAATGCTGCAGTGGGGTTTCCCTGGCTCTTCCCAAGATAGAACTCTGGAGGAATCCCCTAGTCTTCTGAATGGTGTGACATGTAATACATCAGTGGATCTCATGATCATGGGTCCACTACCATTGCCACGGTGTTTCTTCCTTCTTGTATTCTTTCTACTTTAGCCTTCATTTATGAAATTATATTTAACTTTTTTCACAAAAAGTTTTATCTGAGTTTTGCCAACTTCCTTTTTACAGCAACCTTTTGACATCTCATTTCTGAAATTTTCCCAATTTTTATTTACGCTTTTTATCAGAGCTTATTCTTTTTTTAATTTCGTTTTTCTGCTTTTGAGTATGTGTTTTGTGGACATATCTTTCTGATGTACTTTCATTTTATCACCCAGAGACATCTGGAAATATCTGCAGACATTTCTGGTTATAACTGTGGGATTGCCACTAGCAATTAGTGGGTAAGACCAAAGGAGTTGGCTACAAAACCTACAATGCGGGGGTGCCTGGGTGGCTCAGTGGCTCGGACCTCTGTCTTAGGTTCGGGTTGTGATCTCAGGGTCCTGGGATCGAGCCCCACATCAGGCTCTCTGCTAGGCGGGGAGCCTGCTTCCCCCCCTCTCTGCCTACTTGTGATCTCTCTCTGTCAAATAAATAAATAAAATCTTAAAAAAAAAAAAAAAAAAAAACCTACAATGCGTAGGACAGCCTCCCACAACAAAGAATTGTGTGGTCCAAAATGTTAATAGTGTGTAGGCTAAGAAACCCCAGACCCATACTCTGAAAAAGGAATAATCAGTATAAAGGAGAAGATAGCTTTCCTTAGCTTCATGTTTTTCATGTTCCTTCTTGCAAACACAAACAATTAAAAAATGTGTCTTTATAATTTCTAAAAAGTGCCTTTTTTCCCTTTTTTAATATATACTTTCTTTTTCTTTCTGTCTTTTTTTTTTAAGATTTTATTTATTTATCTGACAGAGAGAAAGATCACAGTAGGTAGAGAGGCAGGCAGAGAAAGAGGGAGAAGCAGGCTCCCCACAGAGCAGAGAGCCTGATGTGGGCCTCTATCCCAGGACCCTGAGATCATGACCTGAGCTGAAGGCAGAGGCTCAACCCACTGAGCACCCAGGTGCCCTATACTTCCTTTTTCAATTGTCCTTAATGTTTCTCTTCTTTTCTCTGAATTCTATTCCCAGGAACTTGTTCTTAGTATAAGTATTTGTGTTGGGAATTGTAGCCTGCAAAAGCCCCTCACATTTTGGGCTGCTCTTATCAGACTGGCCTGCTGAGATTTTCATAAACATTTATGATCCTTCACTTTGGAGGTGAGTACCTATTAGAAATCTCTGTTTTCTAGTTATCATGCCCTTCAAAAATCTCTGTCTTCGTACTATTTTTTTCCTCACAATCGTTTATACATCATCGCTTTGCTGTTTGGTGTTAATTTGTTTGTTTTTAAGATTTATTTATTTTAGAGGTAAAGAGAGAGAGAAAGGGAAGACGGGAGAAAGAATCACGCAAACTCTGGGCTGAGTACCAGACCCAGATGAGAGGCTGGATCTCACAATCCTGAGACCAGGACTTGAGCATCTGAGCCAAAACCAAGAGCTGGATGCTCAACCAACTGTGCCACCCAGGTTCCCCTTTGCTGTTCCGTGTTTGATCTCTACTTATTCTTACTTTAATATTCTCATGTACCCATTGTCACCTAGCTTTGCTTGAATGCTGTCCATGACAATTTTTAACTAGTGATTCGATTTCTGTATGAGCATCAGTTTTTCAATTTTATAAAATTCTAAATTCTAAAAATATTTAATTTTTCAATTTCTTGATATGTTTGATAATAAGAATTAGACTACTACAATTTAAGTTTTTAAGTTTATAGGCAAAATTGTGTTTCTATTTTTCTTTCAATGTCCCTTAATCTGTCCTTCATTTGTACCTATGTCTCCTTAACACTAATACATTTTACTTTTCTATATATCAAATTCAGCAGAATAATTAACATTCAAAGAAGCAAAATTTGGCTACACAATCTGATATTATGTTTATCTTCTTCTTTCTTCTATTTTCTTTTATTTGCTGTGCCAGCCTTTTCTTGTAAATTATTAGGCTGGATCTTTGGGTCATTAACTTTTAGTCCTTTGATTCTCACATACATGAGCTATGTTTAAATTTTACTTTATATAGTGCTTCGGCTGAATCCTATTAGTATGGAAAGCTTTCACTACATTTTAAATGAATTTCCAAACTAATCATTTTATTATAGTTATAAGGTTTTAGTTTTGTATCCTTTTAATTGGTGATCAGTTTTTAATTGTTTAATATGTGATGTCCTTGAAAGAAGTTTTTAAAGTTTATTGTATAAGTATATAGGCATATGTCTTCAGATCAAGCTCATTAACAATATATTTTAAGAGACTCTGATCCTTATTAAATGGCATATTTAATCAATCAGTTACTCCAGAGAAATTTTTAAATCTGCACATGCAAATTCATTTGTCCATTTTTCCACTCTTCTGCAAAATACTGTCTAACATAATTTGAGATTATTTTTATTCTTTATCAAAGTTTTAAACTGAAGCATTTTTAATAAGCTTTTAAATGTGGTTTCTTACTGCATTAAACTCTTTATCATTAAGCAAATACTATGCATCCCTTGTAGGCCTTTGGCCACAATACCTATTTTTTCTCACACTAATATAGCTATATTAGCTTTCTCATTATTAGTGTTTGCCTTATATCTGTTTCGGTTATTCTTCTTGTATTCTAACATTTGTACGTGGAAATTCTAATATCTGAAGTACTTGCAGACTCCATTCTCTTTGTTCCTGTTTATATCAACTTGTTTCCCCATGTTTTAAAATGTTTTATTGTAAACTCACATTCAATGTCATTGTCAGGGATCATGAGGGCTTGACTAGATCTGTTTTTTTCCAGAGAGGATCTGCTCTTGCATTATTTAGGCATCTGTGTTTATTACCAACCGGAGGCCACTTTAATTTAGTTTCTAAGCCAGACCATTCAGGTAGTTTAATATTAAACTTTACACCAGTGTGAATGCAGCATAAAAATTACAGATTTTAAGAAAATCATCTTCTTTTCCTAGGATGCCAAGATTTTCTTGCCTACGCTCTCACTGATGCTCTGTTCATTCAAGTTCATACTAATGAAGGAGTCTCTACCATTAGTACATTCACCTTGTCTTGTTGTTGTTTGTTTGTTTGTTTTAAATTTAAATCCCAGTTAGTTAACATCCAGGGTAATACTGGTTTCAGGTGTACAATCTAGTGATTCAACACTTTTATACAATAGCTGGTGCTCATCACAAGTAGTGCACTCCTTAATTAACATCATCTGTTTAACCTAACCCCCCAACCACCTCCCCTCTGATAACAATCAGTTTACGCTCTATAGTTGAATCTGTCTTTTCTCCATGAATATTAAAACATAATGCTGAGGTACTAGGTTTTGGTAAAGGATCTAATAACCATTAGGGTCTCAAAATTATGTTTCCACTTTGGAATCCTGACTCCACTTTGGTTTTAGTTTGTGATTATTTTACCTATTTTAAGTTTAGATAAAAGGAAGTGTGTTTTACTTTGCCCAGCATTTTTGATGTTCTACTGTTGGAGCTATTTCAGTAAACTTAATTTGTCCAAATTACTATAAGTGGAATTTCTTACCAGACACTTTCAGTATTATTTAGATAATTTTTGGAAATGTCTGAACTACATTTTATCTTCCTCTGGGTAAATACTGTACTGTATCCTGAATAGAACCTCATGTACTAGAATTTTCTGTATCAGGCCTGGTTGAGATGCCTCATAGTGTGTTAGGTCATTGAGCCCCTATTAGGATTCCAAGAGCTCCAGACAGAATCAAGTTTTTTTGCTATTTCCAAACTATGCACTATACAATCCTATAGGAAATATTTTTATATGTTTTTAGGTATTCTTTGGATATATACAACCCAATGGTTCATCGCCTATCTATTATCTCCCTCATTCTATCCAAACTCACCTCAGGACTCATCTTTCTACATTTCTCTTTGTACTGTTATTGAGTTAGTACATCATCATTTTATTTTTTCTTATTTATTTTTTTTAAGGTATTATTTATTTTGACAGAGAAAGAGAGCAGGGGGAGCACAAGAGAGAGGGAAAAGCAGACTCCCTGCTGAGCAGGGAACCCTACATGGGGCTAGATCCCAAGATCCTAAGATCACGACCTGAGGGGAAGGCAGACGCTTAACCAACTAAGCTACCCAGGTGCCCCAATACGTAATCATTCTGATAACACTCTCCACCAAAGGCTTTTTTCCTAACCATATGGATGAAATTCCATCTCAGATAAACCTAAATATCCTTATGTGGTCAGTATATTGGAGCAGCAAGCACTTATGGAAATAAGTCACACCATACACAGAAGCCTACTTATACAACTGCCCTGCAAGAATACCTTGAAATGTATAATATATTATGTTATTTAACCATTACTTCACACATTTTCTATTGTTCCTGCTTTTTCTTAAACCTTTGCAACCCCCCAGTATACTTGAACAAACAAAAGATAATGTCAACCACCCCTTGTATCCTAAGCTGCAAACATACAAGCATCTGCCTATGTATTATTATATTACTATCTAATTTTAATAGAGAATTGTTTGACATCCTCTTTGAGAACAAAATAACATCCTGTCCTGAGGATTCCACTCTTCTTTTACAGGAACTACCCATTTCCCTTTCCTTTTATGTATACCAAGCCACTATCTCTCATTTTGATTCCTCAAGTTATCGGTTTTTTGTTCTGCTTTTGTTTTTTTTGGTCACATTTGTCCTTCTTATTAAAAATAAGACACAAGGGGCACCTGGGTGGCTCAGTGGGTTAAAGCCTCTGCCTTCGGCTCAGGTCATGGTCTCAGGGTCCTGGGATCGAGCCCCGCATCGGGTTCTCTCTGCTCAGCAGGGAGCCTGCTTCCCCCTCTCTCTCTGCCTGCCTCTCTACTTGTGATCTCTCTCTGTCAAATAAATAAATAAAATCTTAAAAAAAAAAAAAGACACAATATAATACACAACAAATTCATATAACACTCCAGTTAGACTTTCTAGCCTCCTCAAAAACTACTTTAGAGTTTGCCTTTCCAATCCTTATTTCTTAATCTCCCATTCAGTATTTTGATTTGATTGCCTCATTCATCTCCCATAGGTATAGTCCGCTGTGATCACAGCAATGGCATATATATTGCTAAATCTAATTGACATTCTGACTACTAATCTCACTTGATCTCTCAGCATCATTAGGAAATCCTTGCAACGTCCTCCTTTAAACAATATATCCCATTGTCTCCTCTAATCAACTTTCTGTATTTCTTTCTTAATTCTCTTTGCCATTCTTATCTCTGTCCTTTGTGAACTCATATTCTGTTATTCACCACTAACTAATCCTCAAGTTTTGACTCCAGGGTCGCTTTACTTGCACTGTCTCATCTTAATTTAGAATATCAAAATACTTATGATTTAAATAAACATCTGTAATCAGAATTTATACCTATATCTCCACATATTTATACCTCTATCTCCAGGCCAAAATACCTAGTTATATACTTAAAATATCTTCATACATAACATAAATAAATCTTTTTCAACATAAGCAAATGAAACCTGATCTTTTCCTCTTAAACTAATCCATTTCTAGTATTCCCTAAATGAGAAAATACCAACATTATTCTAAGTATTCTTTATCTTCCCATAGATAGCTATTTCAACTATCTCCAGGTAAAGCCCTGGGGATGTAGAAATTTCAATGAAATTGATAAGAATTTCAACCAAATGGTCACTGACAGTTATTCTGTCTATGCCCCTCTCCCACTTTTACTAGGCAAACTATTTCAAGATCATGCAATTATTAACTCCAGAATTCTTGATCAGCTAGTGGTCCAATGAATCACCAAGACTGGCAATATAATCTTTGGAAGTAAGCCAATTTTAGGAATGTTTTGCATTATTTAATAACTTTCCAAATAAATTGGAGTCAGTTACATAAATTGTCAAAGTCATGTAGGACTTTTTGACACCTCAGCTGCCTCAATATTATTTAATAGTTCTCTGAGAAGTGCCATCTAAAGAGAAAGCAAAAAAAAGAAAAAGTAGAGAGGATTATGATTTGAGATGATTACAAACTGAGATTGGTGAAAATGAATTAATATTATTTAAAACTGTGGTTCAAGTAATGTTCTATGAATTGTATTCTCTTTGCCTAGCTTTTTAATAATATTCCATTAAATTATATATTCAAAAAATACTGATTTTTAAGATAATAAATGTAATTGTTATCTACAAATTAAGTTTTGAGAAATTACATGGAGATCTCATATTTTTACATTCCAAAACCTAAATAACTTCACAGCTTTAAAAAAAAAAAAGCCATTTGCTTTCTTATTAGTTATTAATGTGAACTGACATATTTAAACTGCGGAGCAGAAATATACACTTAACAAGAAGTGGGAAGAGAGAGAGTGAAGTAATTTAAAGAAGGTAGATTTCACTCTGGGTGTATCCTAGACTGAATTCAAGGTGAAGTTTAGCATTTCGAATGGATTTTAGGTATGTAGGAATCCTGTGCTGCATGTAAGTCTAGTGCTTAACAATAGATATTTGTTATATAATATGGACTCCAAACCCAACCAACTACAGATTTTATCTGGTGTTCAAAACAAACTGTAAGGGCCTATTTAGCCAGAGCGATTCCATCCCGTTAAACAATGACTTTGTTGTTTATACAGTAAAACTTAAACTGTCCCTGCCCCCCTTCCTCCAGGGGACTTACTTAAAAACAAGTCCCGGAAACCAGTCCCAGGTAACAAAGCCCAAATACAAGGGTGGGTCAGGCCAGGTGGAGGTATCCAATCAGTGGGGGCACATACTGTCTCCCTAGCTACCAAGGAGTATGGGCCACGCCCTTTGGGCGACTTTTGGGTGCCAATTCTGACCAAGGTGATAGGCTAGTTCAAACATCTACTAGAGGGTAAACTGTAATTCAGTTGGTCACTTATGTGTGACCTAGCAGGACTGTGTAGCTTTCTCTGTGTGTTACAATCTCATTGGCCACCTGTGCATGGCCAGGCCCAACCACATGGCCTTTGCCCTTAAAAGATAGTCTGTAAGGCAGAGAGAGGTCACCTCTTTACAAGAGATGGCCTCGGTTTGATTCTCTATGCTTGGCGCAAAATAAAGCTTTGCTTGACCTTCACTTTGTATCAGTCTCGCTCCTTTGATTATGGACCCAACAAAACTAGTCATAACCATTCTTAATTTTGCTATTTCAAATCTATTGCATCGGTTATAACTTTAACGGCAAAGTCAAATTTAAATAAGGATAGCATTCAGTCTTATCTAGTACCTGATCTGAAAGACAAAGGATCCATTATTTTAAAAATAAATTTGATATGTGCAAAGTAGGTTTCATTTAATAATAAAAATTGCTGATTGTTCCTTCAAGATTCTGTGAATACATATATACATTTTCACATGAGATGGTCTTTTTGTGTGTATGTCAATTTAGCTAGGCTACAGATTTCCATTTATTCAATCAAACACTAATCTAGGTATTTTGTAGATGTGATTAAAGTCCATAATCAACTGACTTTAAGGGAATTATCCTAGATAATCTTGCAGGTTAATCTGCTTCAATCTGTTGAAAGAGCAGAGCTGAGGTTTCTCTGAAGAAGATGCTTATGGACAACAACTTCAGCTGATGTCCAAGGGTCCATGATGTTCTGCACTAGAAATTTCACACTTACCTAGCTGGATCCACAATTATAAAAGTTAATCGACTGCAATAAATATCTTAATATATTCCCTACTATTTCTGATTCTCTGGCTAAACCCTGACTGATAAATATTTTGGTACCTGAAATACTTCTAGAGGAATATAATCTCAAAGACAAGTTTCCTGAATTGGTTCTGGAACAAAATTTGGTCTCTAATCTGATTAGATTTAAAGGCACTAATGACTGTATTTCTAATAATCAAGAGGGCACTGATAAGTTCTTGGTATGATGTGACAAGAGAAATATGAAAATACAGTCATTGGCTATTCCTAATCATATACTTTCGACAAGCAAGGTTCTACATAATCATGTAATTACTACCTTAAAATATTTTATTCAGATTAAGGAGTATAATAGAATTGGCTGGTTGCTTCTGTGAGGAGAAAGTGGATAACAAAAGGTTCAGGGTTCTAAATACCCAGCTCTAACTGTGCATTAATGACCTAACATCTCTATAGGCCCTGAAAGAAATCCTTATCTCCTCTAACTTTGAAAAAATTCTGAAATTTCTAAAAATCAAACCCAGAAATTGAGTTAACAGCCCCACTGGATAGCTTCTGTTAATCTAAAGTTATGGATTAGGAAGGAACGGGGTCCTGAAAATCAGAATAGGTATTATGGGCAGATTTTGATGAAGCTGGTGACACAGAACCCTCCAATTCTGCTCAGTCTTCTTTGTCAGAAGAAGCAGATATTCCTCCCCTGCTTCTGTGGGTTAACCCTCTTTTGCCTGAAGAAACTGTAATTGCATCTCCTGGGGTAACCTAGAAGCCACTGCTAATTCTTCTCAAAACATAGCCCTATCATGAATCTTTGCTTTTAGATGATAACTAAACTCAAATCCCAGCAGGCTCCACAGGATGAGATGCAAAGTTTGACCCACGAGAAAAGGCACTTCCCTCCCAAGTAACTGGATTTTTAAACAATCTATGCAAAATAAAATCTGAGGATATGTATGGAACCAGATCATAAAGATAATGAATCATGATAGAAAGACTATAAAGTTGGGTCAGGCTGAATCGATTAATACTGATCACTAAGGAGAGATGCTGGATTTGAGGTTTAAGTTTGAGGAAATGTTCTGAAAGGGAAAACATAGCCTATTTTAAACGAAGTTAAAATGGTAAAACTGTCTCGGTATAATGTAGATGCAGGTATCTAGGCAGTAGGGATACTGTAATGTCAGAGTGTACTTATACATACCTGCTCAACTTCCCCTGGAGGCTTCAAAGGACACATTTTCCACCTTGACTACGAGAAATGTATCTGAGAGGGAAGCCCCAGCATTCTTGAAAAGCTCTGTGATGTCTCTTGTTTGTAGGCTAGAGATTAGGGTAGAAATTACTACAATGAAACTGTAACCCCTAAAATATAATGGTAATAACGGGAACCTGGATAACAGTGCCCTAGTGACTGTACTTAATTGTCAAAGATAAGGTAGGTGTGGTTATGCTAATGAACTACAGAACCAAGGCCCTCATCAGAACACTGACTTGCAAAGACCTATAATGTTGGCTAGTTTAAAATGGTATACCTAGAAAATATATAAATGGACAGTTTATTAAATTCTTACTTGATCTGCATATGTGGGAGAGCTCTAGGTCTAGTAAACAGAAGTCAAACTTGAATTACCAAAAAAAAGATGGTCAGAGCCCCTAAATCAATTCCAAAACTTGAGCCAACTTTCAAACTCAGAATTCCATAAATGAAGGGAGGAGTTAAGGTCACCTTAACGAAGGACCCTGATACAGACAGAAGTTAGCAATGTTTATGTTTCTATCAGCCTTCTCTCAATGTGTGGAGGAATAAGTGGTCATTTATCAAGGTGACTGTAAAATGGAGAAAGGGATTACTGGACACAGTGACATTATTCCCACATTGGCTGCAGGGCCTGCAGAGTGAGAGCTGCTATGGTAGGAAAGATCAAGTGCAAGCCACTAGAATTCCCTCTATCTACAAATATGATATACTGAAAGCAATAATGCATTCATGGAGGGATATTTGCCACCATCATGCCACCATCAGAGATTAATGCCACCATCATGGACCTGAAAGATTCAAAGGGTATGATTCCCACATATTCTGATTCAAATAATTTATGTGGTGTATTCAGGAAAAAAAAACAATTTGGGGGAATGACAGTGGATTACTGTAACTATAATCAAGTGATGTCTCAAACTGCAGTTGCTGTTGCAGATGTGGTTTCATTACTTGATCTCCAAGTACCCTATGCAGCTGTGGACATGGAAAATCCTTCTTGCTGCAGTTCTTGGTAAAGACCACCAGAACATTTTGCTTTCGGCTGGCAAAGAGAGCGAGATATCTCAAAGATGTATTAGCTCTCCAGACTTGTGAATTTAGTTCACAGACATTTTGATCCCCTTTCCCCTCCACAAGACATCACACTGGTCCTTTATATTAATGATATTACGCTGAGGGAAGCTAGTAGTCAGGAAATGCAACAAACTAGCTTAGCCATATTGATAAGACATTTATATGCCAGTAATATGGGAAATAAATCCAACAGTTTAGGGGCTTTTCACCTCACTGAAATTTCTAGAGGTCCAGTGGTGTGGGCGTGTCAAACTCGACTTTCTAAGGTAAGGGATAAATTGTTTTATCCGGCCTCTCCCACCACCCCCACCCCTCCAACACACTCAGAGGTAAAATGGCCCTTCGGATTGTAAAGGCAACATCCTACTCATCTGGGTGTGCTACTCACTGACTGGACTGGAAAAGCAGCTAGTTTTGAGTGGAGCCTGAAACAAAAGAAAGCTCTGCAACAGGTACAAGCTCACTGTTAACACAGGTTTCCTTAAATGCCTGAAACAAAAGCAAGTGAGGCGCAGGAGGGGGGGGGGTTGGAAGAGGAGGACTAAGAAAAAGTAAGAAAACACATACCCTCCCTGTCCTTGCAGATTGGATCTGTTAGGTTATTCCTCCGACACTTGCACAGGCTGCTTACTTCTCCACGGTGATTAAGCACTCTGGTCCCGCGAGTTGAGCATGAAGGACAGCCTGGGGTGAACATTCTGGACTTCCGGGCCTTTCCTGAGCATGCGCCAGTTGGTGGGCATGCGCAGAGCTTTCAAATCAAGTGGTGGCGCTTTTTTCGTTGTAAGCGGGAATTTTTCCCTACCTCACTCCTCAACTAAAGACTCTCTTCTCAGCGTTTCTCTCCCCCAGACTCCCTCTTGTTTACTGTTTGCCTCAATTAGAATAGTTTGCTCCAGAGAGGGATTTTTCTCCCTCCTGGTTTTTCAACGTTTTCGAGGAACGCCCTCAGCATATCTCCGTTTCTCTCCGTGAGAGCTGAGAGATAACGAAGCCAAGTACCCTGCGTCAGTTCTTCAGGCAACCTCTAGACCGGTTCAAACAAATACAACTTTTGGAAATCTGCTCTGTTCGGTCTGGAGCCAGTTCGCGTGCTGGGATCTGGGCTGCGGTCTTCAAGCCTCCTGGTGAGTCAGGGAGCTCGGTGGCGCAGGATAAGTAAAAATGCTGCAAAGCTCTCTTACCATTTTAAAGGTGCCTTTCCTTGATTTATCATTTGCTGGGTTTTTCTAAATCTCTCCCTGTTTTCCAGAGTTTCAACAAGTTGATCTGACCCTTTTTGCTCATTTTTTTCGCTGTTTTTGTGGTGGGATGAGCCATTTAAGCTACCTATCCTGTCGTTGCTCATGTCATTCCTTTTTAAAAGAATTTTTGAAGTCAGGGTTCCTGGGTGACTCAGTTCCCTGAGGAGCGGACGCTTGATCTCAGTTCAGGTCCTGATCTCAAGACAGAGAGTTTAAGCCTGGCTTTGGGTTCCACCTGTGGAGCCTAGTAAAACAATACAATACAAAACAACAACAACAATAACAACAAAGAAGTCAGGCAGTATAAGTTCTGTCTGTCTCTCTCTTTCTAAGAGTGATTTTCTGTGCCTTTTTTTTTTCTGTATATATTTTAGAACAGCTTGTAACTTTTGAAAAAATAGTGCTTAGGAGTGCCTGGGTGGTTCAGTGGGTTAAGCCACTGCCTTTGGCTCAGGTCATGATCTTAGGGTCCTGGATGGAGTCCCACATCGGGCTCTCTGCTTAGCGGGGAGACTGCTTCCCTTCCTCTCTCTCTGCCTGCCTCTCTGCCTACTTGTGATCTCTCTCTGTCAAATAAATAAATAAAATATTAAAAAAAGAAAAGAAAAAATAGTGCTTAGACTTTAATAGAAATTGCTCTAAATCTATATAGATCAGGAATTCCCAGCTTACTAATAATGAACTTTTGAATTCATGCACTTAATACCCTTCATTAACTAGATCTTTTTAAAACTTGACTCAGGAAAGCTTTGTAGTTTGTATGTACCTTTTTGGACTTATTTTGTTCAATATGTTTCTAAGTATCTTATTCTTTTTGATGCTATGGATATAGAGTTGCTTTCTTATTTTGGATTATTTATTGCTAGAAATACATTTAATTTTTGTATATTTATCCTTCTTAGCCCTTACTGAGCTCATTAGTTTTCACAGATTTGCATGTGTGTGTGTGTAAAATTCTTAAGATTTCCTTTATACATGTTCATGTTGTGTATGAATAAAACAGTTTTAAAACCAGATATTTTTGTCTCTTTATTTTGCCCAGTTGGCTAATTGCACTGCCTGGAAGCTCATGTACCATCCTGGATAGGGAGAGAGGACATTTTTCTATATGACTGATATTAGAGAAAAAAACATTTCTTCTTTCACCATTAAATTTGATACCACTTGTAGTTTTTTATACATACCCTTTTTCGGTTGAAGAAGTTCACTTCTATTAGTTTTATGAGAGTTTGTTGAAATGTTTTCTCAGTAAAATGACATATTTTTAAAGATTTATTTATTAGAGAGAGAGAGAGTGCAGGAGCAAGAGGGAGAGAATCTTCAAGCAGACTCCCTGCTGAGCCCAGAGTCAAATCAGGGCTAGATCCAGGACCTGTGAGATCATGGCTTGAGTGAAAACCAAGAGCCAGAAGCTCATCAAACTGAAACCACCAGGTGCCCTAAAATGATGTTTTTTTGAGCCATTTCTCATATTTTCATGTGTCTGAGGATTATTTAAAAAACAAAAAAGAAGCATTCTTTTGTTCTATCATTAGCCAAAATTATTAACATATTTGCATTTAAGAAATATGGATTTAAAGTTTTACTTATTTATCTACAACTTGTGCAATAGAAGTATCATTTTGACAGCCAAGAAATATCAGTAATTGTTCCTTAATTCCAATCATCATAATGAATTTTTTAAATTATTGGATTTTACTTAATAATAATAATAATTTAAATATTAATAAGTAATTTAATAATAAACCATCTACTGTGAATCTTTCACCAAGCCTTTTTTAGATCCACTAAATATTATTTTTTCAGAATAATATATTGATCTTGGCCTCTATAGAGTCTAATATGCAAATGAAAATCTTAAAAAAATAAGATACAATGTTAGATGATGTTACCTCTGGATGGGTAGACCTTTAGTATATATCAAAAAGATAGTAGAGAATACACTGAAAAGTTAACAGTAGTTATATTATTACTGTTGGATCCAACTAATTTTGATATGGTTAACTGTTTAGTATCATTTTACATACATTTTTCAATTCTATTTAAATATTTTAATATATTAAATAATTTATTTTTATTTCAGTGAAGACCACCACTAAACTCTTGCCCCAAAGCTGTTATTTCCTAATGAATAAAATTTTCACAAATTTTACCCATTTTTTAAAAACCTCCCTTTCCTTTTATACATCTACATTGCTTAGATGAATATTGAGTATGAGATTTTAAAAAGGTAGAAATACTAAATTTATCATAAGAGAGATATAAGGCATTTTACAAATGGGATCTAGAAGAATTTTTGGAGGTACATAAACAAGGGAAGCTTAAGAAAAGCCAAATGTGGGGCGCCTGGGTGGCTCAGTCTTTAAGCATCTGCCCTGGACTCAGGTCAGAATCCCAGGATCCCAGGATGGGGAGCCCAGCATCATCCGGCTCCCTGCTGAGCAGGAAGCTTGCTTCTCCCTCACTCCGACTGTTTGTGTTTCCTCTCTCACTGTGTCTCTCTCTGTCAAATAGATAAAATCTTAAAAAAAAAAAAAAAAAAAAAAAAAAAAGTCAAACGTTTAGTTCTACCTTACCTGCCATTTTAATTGTAGTTTTAACAAGTTTCCCTAGCTCTTGAGTATCTTTTGCCATCTACATACACCTATTTTTTTTAATCCACTTAAAAGAGAGAGCAGGGAAAAATTGTTAGTTCCTTATTTGATTTAGTGTTGGGCAGGGAAACAGACATGGCAACAATGAGTAAGAGAGAGAATTTAGTAGTAATACGATTGGAACCAGAGGGAAATATGAAATCATAAGCCATGGGTATTTGTCAGCATATTGAAAAATAGACTGACCTTCTACAAGATTGAGAAGGTATTTAAATCACCTGTGCTTTTAGCAATATAGGCAACCATCTGGAATAAAGTCGGTTTCTTCAGGTAGAAAGTTGTTTGGGCTCTGGTGTAAGAGCCCATACTGGCCGCCCACCTCTTCATATCGTGCTTGTGATTTACTCCTACTATTTTCAAAGTTTGGAATGTTTTGAGTCTCTCTCTGAATTATTCACCATCTGCTAGTCTCTTTTGAGTGCAAAAGTCACCATTTGCTCTATTGTTGCTCAGAAGCCAATTTGCTGGGTATGATATTCCAAGGTTTACTATGGGGCTGCACTATTGCACATCGGAGCAGAAAAATATGTCTCTGAAGTTCAATTTATATATTTAACTAAATGCAGTTATTTTGAAAAGTACAGAATTATTACTGTTCTAAAATGGATCTACCCCAATCTAAAGAGATTTAATATATTCAGTGATGAATTCCATGCAGGGAGTATAAATTTCACATAGACTAACACTAACAGATTGCAGTGATTCTAATGAGTGAGTTTCTCTGTCTTTTAGGACCTATACAAATATGCAGCCATGATAAAGGAGAAGAATTGAAAAAAAAAATATGCACACTCTTCACAAGGTAATTACCCAAGGGGAGATTATATTAAAATAGATTATGTTGCTCAATTTCTAAAGTAAATTCACACATTTTTACCTTAAAAGTGACAACATATGTGGAATAATGACTAAGTATGAAATCATTATATTGGTGTTTCAGTACAGTGAGGGGATGTTGAAGAGAAAATATCCACCTCAATAATTCAGCAAGTTTCAAAAGTATTACAGTAACCTGGAATTGGCAGTTATCATGCATAATTTTCATACACTGTTGCATAAAACTTTCTAATTCTGGGCATTAACTCAAATTCTGAGAACTTAAAATTTACTTTCTATTGAAGCCAGCCCTTCAGTTATTATATGTGTATATGTATAATATGATAATGTTATCTGAGTAACATTTGTTTGTGGTATATTGACATATCTAAAACATATTAAAAGGGAAACTGAACTTCTTTTCCCTAAAAGTCATAGAAAAAAATACACTCTTTTAAAGGTTGTCTACTCTTTTCTAAACTTTTGAAACTTTTCAAAAGTACTTCAAAAATAATGCAAACCCTCAAAAAGAAAGAAATGTTATTTTTAGTATCAGAGATATGAGGTGTCTGAACATTAAATTTTGCTGCTTGAATTTTTCTCTAAGTTGAACAGATAATTAAATTATGATTTGTTTAAAAGGATAACTGTAATTTTTAACTCTAGAGCCATATTGCCCAAATGATACAGTGTTAGAAGTTTAGTTGTCTTGGAAATATTCAATGTCTAATTTGTATAACTATCTAGATAAGAGGCTATGCATATTAAAACATTGCTAATTCTGGGACACTAAATCTTGCAGAAATGTCAGCTCTACTGTTTATGTTATCTGTTACATTGAGTGCCCTTGCTTGTTTTCCAGCTTTTTGGGTTTTATCTTTTTAGGACAAGTGTATTATATAATTTATCCAGCCCACTTGTCTACAGGGATAAATATATTACAAATCCTATTATAAACTTCAGTGTTGTTGTAAATTTTTAAATGGCAATTAAAATGTTCCAATTAGACTAATAAGAGTGATGTCCTAAAATGATACAAGTTGAAAAAAGGTTATACATGGCCTTACCTTATTTCTAATAACTATTTCATTTGCAGAGGGTGAATAAGGGGGAGAGATGGGTAATTTGCAGAGGGTGAATAAGGGGGAGAGATGGGTAAACCAGCATCGGTTTCATTCTTCAAAATGGAAAGAAAAACAAAATAAATTGTAAGTCTTTTTTTCAACAATTTAATTTACTTTTAAGTTAAAGAATCAAGGGCACCTGGGTGGTTCAGTTTGTTGGGCATCCAACTCTTGGTTTTGGCTCAGGTTGTGATCTCAGGGTTGTAGGATCAGGCCCTGTGTTGGGTTCCACTTAGTGTGGAGTCTACTTGAGATTCTCTTTCTCCCTTTGCCTCTGCTCCTCTGCCTGCTTGCTCGTTCTCTCTCTCTCAAAATAAATAAGTAAATAAAATCTTAAAAAAGTAAAGAAGCACACTCATACAAATACACATACACACCTTATATGCATTGGCTAATTTCCAAAGATAGCGTAAAACCTATCCATCATTCACTCCATGTGAATTCAGCACCTATCATCAAGAGTAGAAATGCTCCTCCCTTTGAGTCTGAGCTAGTGCTGGGACCTTTTTGTCAATAGAATGAACAAAGTGAGGGTTGGGTGCTTCTGAGCTCAGATTCACTTGAAGAGATCTTGAAAGTTTAGATACAACATGGAGAGGCCCCATAGAGTACAGGATCACCAGACACACAGACCTAGAGAAGTCTGGCCATTATCTGACTGTATGTATGTAAGAGACCTCAAGCTAGATCTGTAAAACAACCTACCAGCTTTGTTCTGGCCTACCAGAATCGTAAGATGGTATGGTTGTTGTGTCAGCTACTATTCAGCTACTACATTTTCAAGTTATTTGTTATTGGACATTACTGAAGTGGAACAGACTTTATTAAGTAAAAGTGTGTTGCTTGCTGTTCCAAAAACAAAACAGAGGCTTAGAATGTGTATTCGTTTTGGAACAGCATGGTGGGTAGAAGCTGGAAGTGCCTTGAGAAGACTGTTAGGCTTAAAGAAAAGGGAGGAAATTATTCTTTAAGCTGCAAAGAAAGGGACCTAAGTTATATAAAAGCAAAATAAATAACAAAATAATCAACCAAAAGGCATCACAAAAGGTTGAGAGGGGTCCTGAATAATGTGTTGATCTGGCCGGTAAGGTATCTAGGCAGAACGGTGAGTGTGTTCACTGTTTTTTTGTTTTTGTTTAGTAATAATAATAATAATGATTATTATGAAGATGAAGTATAGGAGGATTATTATGAAGATGAAGTATAGAAGAAGCCAGATGAATACTCAATTTGGCAGGAAAACTCAGAGGAAACATAAAGAAGTAAGAATAGAAAATAGAAGTAAGCAGGAAATAGCCCCAGAATAAAGGTCAGATCTAGGCCACTGCCAGTAAATGTGACCTCAGGATAAATTTTAGATGAAGGGTTAGGGTAAACCCCTTCCTTAAACTTCAGAAAACTCTAATTTGTTACCTCTAGACATTTTGACCTAGACAAAAAAGGCTCTAGGTTAAAAAAAGGATTTCTGGGGTGCCTGGGTGGCTCAGTAGGTTAAAGCCTCTGCCTTCGGCTCAGGTCATGATCTCAGGGTCCTGGGATCAAGCCGCACGTCGGGCTCCCTGCTCAGCGGGGAGCCTGCTTTCCCCTCTCTCTCTGCATGCCTCTCTGCCTACTTGTGATCTCTGTCTGTCAAATAAATAAATAAAAATCTTTAAAAAAAAAAAAAAGGATTTCTAAGAACCTAAGGACACTTAAAGTCAGTAGCCTCCAAGATAGCAAAGATTTCACTTTTGAAAGAAATGAATGATATTTTTTATCTAAGGGATTTTATTATAATCTGATACATTAAAATTTATAAATTTTATTAAAGGAATTATGTTATATTGGACTAAAAATAATAGACACAATCTATAGCGAAGAGTCCCCTGAGCCCTCAAATCTATAAGCAGGATGCAGGCTGAAAAAGTTACTGAGCTGCAAACATGAGTCATTTTTTTATATAAAAGTGAAGTTAACAGCAAATTAAAATGTGGGAGGATGGAGCCAACATCTATAGGAAGACACTTCAGTGGAGCTGTAAGCTCTAATCAAGGAACCAGACATATACATACGCAGTTGGATTTAAAATTTCTATGAGGTGCTTACTCCTCTCTTCCCACCACTTTCCCATTATTTGAATGAAAGCCAACTATAGATTCTCTGTTCCTGCTCACTACTGTATGTTGGGTAAATGGAGTGCAGAAAACTTGGTCTGTCTCTCAAAGGTCCTCAGCTCAAAAATGACAACATATAAAGATCTGAGAAATCATACTGGAGGAGCCTCATCCACACCTGAACTGATTTAAGCTAGGGGATTCTAGAATTCAAGCTGATATTGTAGAAGGATGATACTTTGGGGGGTCTGGTAAGGGAATGGCTATATTTGGCACATGGAAAGAAATAAATTGTTATGGCCAGAGGGTGGATTGTCTCAAAAACTGCCCCTCACAGTATGCAAATGATACTCCATCTAGCGGTAGAACTTAGGTCTTCCGCTTGAATTCAGTCTAGAATTGTGACTAATTAGACAAATAGAATGAAGAGGAAGTATATTCTGGAAGATCTGAGTTCTGAGTTAAGAAGAGCATTAAGGTAGCTTCCTCTTCTTTACTCTTGGAGCTGTAGACCTCATCCCGGAAATACAGGCTATCAGGTAAATAGAAGTCCATGAGGAGACATCCTGGATGATAAGATGCCAACTGGAGAGAAGAGCCATGTGGAGAAGTACAGGATTAGAAACAACCAGCTTCAACTTTAAGTCTAGCTATCATCTGATTGCAACCACATGAGACCTGAAGAAAAAACAGTAAAGAAACCAGCCAGCCAAGCTCCATCTAAATTGTGATTATATAATAAAATGGTGGTTGTTTTAAGCCAGATGTTGTCAGTAATTTTTGACAAAAGCTTCCATAATATATATTTTAGGATTTGTGATCCACATAGGGTCGCTGTTCTTACAACCTTTTAAAAGTTCGAAAAGTGTACTTAGCTTACAGGTCATACAAAACCAGGCCATAGGATGTGGGCAGTACTTTAACAACACCTATTTTAAGCTATTAAGTCTTAGGCTGGTTTGTTCTGGAGCAGCATGTAACCAAAACAATTTATTATCATATTTGAATCATAAGAGGGGAATTTAACAGCATATTTAGGAATGTACAGACATATTAGAGAGAATGATAAAATTTCATTGTGTTCTTAAAACAATATAAACTTGTATTTGGAATGTAATGTTCTTAGACCTAATTTCTCAAGCAATAATAGACAAGATAAAAGTAAGTTATAAAGTAAATCAAATAATTCACTAATTCTGGGACTATAAAGTAACATTTCAAGTTTCAGTTTAAATATTTTGTAGCCGATAAGGGACACCTGGGGACTCAGGATCCTGGGATCCAGCCCCCACTCAAATGGGGCTCCGTGCTCAGCAGGGAGTCTGCTTCTCCCTTGCCTCTGCCCTTTCCCCCTCCACTCCTGTAGTCTCTCTATTTGAAGTAAATAAAATAAAAAAAAAATCTTGAAAAAATTAAACAATAAATATATTGTACCTGATTAAATAGATTACAGGTCTCTGAGTTCCAGCTTGGTACCTATAAATTATAAAACAATTAATTGTTCAATATGCATGTGCTTGATTTCACCTTGCTGAAATCCATCTTGTTAGCTTACAAGAACCTTCAAACCCACACACCTACTGTTTGTATACAAAACTCGATGACTCCTCATTTGCTTTGTTATGAAACTACTTATTAAGTACCTACTGTGGATTATAGCAGTTGCTTTGTAGTTATGTGGGGGAAAATGATATGATATTTATAGTATGTATACATACACCAGAGTATGCTGTGACAAGATTTCTGTTGTTGTTGTTGCTATTGAAATATAATTGACATACAATATCCTATTAGTTTCAGGTGTCTATCACAATAATTCAATGTTTTTATATATTATAAAATAATCTACACAATAGTTTCCATCTGTCATCATACAAAGTAATTACAATATTACTGACAATTTTTTAAATTTAAAATTCAGTGCTTCTTCAGAGTAGACTTTTTGCTTTCTCTTCTGCACAGGATGTCTAATTATTTTTTCATAAGTCTTTATTTTTTCTGCTTGTTCTTCCTTCCTTTCAGGAACATCCTATTTTATCTTTTGTAGAATTACTCAGTTATATTGTGTAGAAAAAAGTATAGCAACATTTCTGAAAAAAGAAAAAAGATCCACTGAAAAACCTAACATTGTTCTCCCTAGTTACATATTTTATGGTGATAAAACACAAACATTTTCAAAAAGTATTTTTAAAATTATCGTTTAAGTGATTTTAAACAATTATTCATTCTTGAAGTACAAGTGCCTTAAGAAAGATTTCATTGATTCATTTCATATCTTTTATGTTGCTTAGCAAAAAATTTGAACATAAATCGTGCTTAATATATAGTTGTTGAAGAGTTAATTAGTGAAATCATGTTTATATATCTTTTTTTTTTTTTTATATTTAAGTTTTATTTTTTTTAAACATATAATATCTTTTTATCCCCAGGGGTACAGGTCTGTGAATCGCCAGGTTTACACACTTCACAGCACTCACCATAGCACATACCCTCCCCAATGTCCATAATCCCACCCCCCTAACCCCCTCCCCCCATTAACCCTCAGTTTGTTTTGTGAGATTAAGAGTCACTTACGGTTTGTCTCCCTCCCAATCCCATCTTGTTTCATTTATTCTTCTCCTACACCCTTAACCCCACATGTTGCATCTCCTCTCCCTCATATCAGGGAGATCATATGATAGTTGTCTTTCTCCGATTGACTTATTTCGCTAAGCATGATACCCTCTAGTTCCATTCACGTCGTCGCAAATGGCAAGATTTCATTTCTTTTGATGGCTGCATAGTACTCCATTGTGTATATATACCACATCTATTTTATCCATTCGTCTGTTGATGGACATCTAGGTTCTTTCCATAGTTTGGCTATTGTAGACATTGCTGCTATAAACATTCGGGTGCACGTGCCCCTTCGGATCACTACGTTTGTATCTTTAGGGTAAATACCCAGCAGTGCAATTGCTGGGTCATAGGGTAGTTCTATTTTCAACATTTTGAGGAACCTCCATGCTGTTGTCCAGAGTGGTTGCACCAGCTTGCATTCCCACCAACAGTGTAGGAGGGTTCCCCTTTCTCCGCATCCTCGCCAGCATCTGTCATTTCCTGACTTGTTAATTTTAGCCATTCTGACTGGTGTGAGGTGGTATCTCATTGTGGTTTTGATTTGTATTTCCCTGATGCCGAGTGATATGGAGCACTTTTTCATGTGTCTGTTGGCCATCTGGATGTCTTCTTTGCAGAAATGTCTGTTCATGTCCTCTGCCCATTTCTTGATTGGATTATTTGTTCTTTGGGTGTTGAGTTTGCTAAGTTCTTTATAAATTTTGGACACTAGCCCTTTATCTGATATGTCATTTGCAAATATCTTCTCCCATTCTGTCAGTTGTCTTTTGGTTTTATGAACTGTTTCCTTTGCTATGCAAAAGCTTTTGATCTTGATAAAATCCCAATAGTTCATTTTTTCCCTTGCTTCCCTTGCCTTTGACGATGTTCCTAGGAAGATGTTGCTGCGGCTGAGGTCGAAGAGGTTGCTGCCTGTGTTCTCCTCAAGGATTTTGATGGATTCCTTTCTCACATTGAGATCCTTCATCCATTTTGAGTCTATTTTCGTGTGTGGTGTAAGGAAATGATCCAATTTCATTTTTCTGCATGTGGCTGTCCAATTTTCCCAACACCATTTGTTGAAGAGGCTGTCTTTTTTCCATTGGATATTCTTTCCTGCTTTGTCGAAGATTAGTTGACCATAGAGTTGAGGGTCTATTTCTGGGCTCTCTATTCTGTTCCATTGATCTATGTGTCTGTTTTTGTGCCAGTACCATGCTGTCTTCATGATGACAGCTTTGTAATAGAGCTTGAAGTCTGGAATTGTGATGCCACCAACTTTGGCTTTCTTTTTCAATATTGCTTTGGCTATTCGAGGTCTTTTCTGGTTCCATATAAATTTTAGGATGATTTGTTCCATTTCTTTGAAAAAAATGGATGGTACTTTGATAGGAATTGCATTAAATGTGTAGATTGCTTTAGGTAGCATAGACATTTTCACAATATTTATTCTTCCAATCCAGGAGCATGGAACATTTTTCCAGTTCTTTGTGTCTTCCTCAATTTCTTTCATGAGTACCTTATAGTTTTCTGTGTATAGATTCTTAGTCTCTTTGGTTAAATTTATTCCTAGGTATCTTATAGTTTTGGGTGCAATTGTAAATGGGATGGACTCCTTAATGTCTCTTTCTTCTGTCTTGTTGTTGGTGTAGAGAAATGCAACTGATTTCTGGGCATTGATTTTATATCCTGACACTTTACTGAATTCCTGTACAAGTTCTAGCAGTTTTGGAGTGGAGTCTTTTGGGTTTTCCACATATAGTATCATATCATCTGCGAAGAGTGATAGTTTGACTTCTTCTTTGCCGATTTGGATGCCTTTAATTTCCTTTTGTAGTCTGATTGCTGAAGCTAGGACTTCTAGTACTATGTTGAATAGCAGTGGTGATAACGGACATCCCTGCCGTGTTCCCG
The DNA here is from genome assembly GCF_002288905.1 of Enhydra lutris kenyoni. NCBI lineage: Eukaryota > Metazoa > Chordata > Mammalia > Carnivora > Mustelidae > Enhydra > Enhydra lutris. Next base: position 28,131,304 of record NW_019154098.1, on the reverse strand, counting down.
ACCTTAGCGGAAAAGCTTTCAGTTTTTCTCCATTGAGAATGATATTTGCGGTAGATTTTTCATAGATGGCTTTGATAATATTGAGGTATGTGCCCTCTATCCCTACACTTTGAAGAGTTTTGATCAGGAAGGGATGCTGTACTTTGTCAAATGCTTTTTCAGCATCTATGGAGAGTATCATATGGTTCTTGTTCTTTCTTTTATTAATGTGTTGTATCACATTGATTGATTTGCGGATGTTGAACCAACCTTGCATCCCTGGAATAAATCCCACTTGGTCGTGGTGAATAATCCTTTTAATGTACTGTTGAATCCTATTGGCTAGGATTTTGGCGAGAATTTTTGCATCTGTGTTCATCAAGGATATTGGTCTGTAGTTCTCTTTTTTGATGGGATCCTTGTCTGGTTTGGGGATCAAGGTGATGCTGGCCTCATAAAATGAGTTTGGAAGTTTTCCTTCCATTTCTATTTTTTGGAACAGTTTCAGGAGAATAGGAATTAGTTCTTCTTTAAATGTTTGGTAGAATTCCCCTGGGAAGCCATCTGGCCCTGGGCTTTTGTTTGTTTGGAGATTTTTGATGACTGTTTCAATCTCCTTACCTGGTTATGGGTCTGTTCAGGCTTTCTATTTCTTCCTGGTTCAGTTGTGGTAGTTTATATGTCTCTAGGAATGCATCCATTTCTTCCAGATTGTCAAATTTGTTGGCGTAGAGTTGCTCATAGTATGTTCTTATAATTGTCTGTATTTCTTTGGTGTTCGTTGTGATCTCTCCTCTTTCATTCATGATTTTATTTATTTGGGTCCTTTCTCTTTTCTTTTTGATAAGTCTGGCCAGGGGTTTATCGATCTTATTAATTCTTTCAAAGAACCAGCTCCTAGTTTCATTGATTTGTTCTATTGTTTTTTTGGTTTCTATTTCATTGATTTCTGCTCTGATCTTTATGATTTCTCTTCTCCTGCTGGGTTTAGGGTTTCTTTCTTGTTCTTTCTCCAGCTCCTTTAGGTGTAGGGTTAGGTTGTGTACCTGAGACCTTTCTTGTTTCTTGAGAAAGTTTTGTACCGCTATATATTTTCCTCTCAGGACTGCCTTTGTTGTGTCCCACAGATTTTGAACCGTTGTGTTTTCATTATCATTTGTTTCCATGAATTTTTTCAACTCTTCTTTAATTTCCTGGTTGACCCATTCATTCTTTAGAAGGATGCTGTTTAGTCTCCATGTATTTGGGTTCTTTCCAAATTTCCTCTTGTGATTGAGTTCTAGCTTCAGAGCATTGTGGTCTGAAAATATGCAGGGAATGATTCCAATCTCTTGATAACGGTTGAGACCTGATTTAGGACCGAGAATGTGATCTATTCTGGAGAATGTTCCATGTGCACTAGAGAAGAATGTGTATTCTGTTGCTTTGGGATGAAATGTTCTGAATATATCTGTGATGTCCATCTGGTCCAGTGTGTCATTTAAGGCCTTGATTTCCTTGTTGATCTTTTGCTTGGATGATCTGTCCATTTCAGTGAGGGGAGTGTTAAAGTCCCCTACGATTATTGTATTATTGTCGATGTGTTTCTTTGATTTTGTTATTAATTGGTTTATATAGTTGGCTGCTCCCATGTTAGGGGCATAGATATTTAAAATTGTTAGATCTTCTTGTTGGACAGTTCCTTTGAGTATGATATAGTGTCCTTCCTCATCTCTTATTATAGTCTTTGGCTTAAAAACTAATTGATCTGATATAAGAATTGCCACTCCTGCTTTTTTCTGATGTCCATTAGCATGGTAAATTCTTTTCCACCCCCTCACTTTAAATCTGGAGGTGTCTTCGGGTTTAAGATGAGTTTCTTGTAGGCAACATATAGATGGGTTTTGTTTTTTTATCCATTCTGATACCCTGTGTCTTTTGATTGGGGCATTTAGCCCATTCACATTCAGGGTAAGTATTGAGAGATATGAATTTAGTGCCATTGTATTGCCTGTAAGGTAACTGTTATTGTATATTGTCTCTGTTCCTTTCTGATCTACTACTTTTAGGGTCTCTCTTTGCTTAGAGGACCCCTTTCAATATTTCCTGTAGAGCTGGTTTGGTATTTGCAAATTCTTTCAGTTTTTGTTTGTCCTGGAAGCTTTTAATCTCTCCTTCTATTTTCAATGATAGCCTAGCTGGATATAGTATTCTTGGCTGCATGTTTTTCTCGTTTAGTACTCTGAATATATCATGCCAGCTCTTTCTGGCCTGCCAGGTCTCTGTGGATAAGTCTGCTGCCAATCTAATATTTTTACCATTGTATGTTACAGACTTCTTTTCCCAGGCTGCTTTCAGGATCTTTTCTTTGTCACTAAGACTTGTAAGTTTTACTATTAGGTGACAGGGTGTGGACCTATTCTTATTGATTTTGAGGGGGGTTCTCTGAACCTCCTGGATTTTGATGCTTGTTCCCTTTGCCATATTGGGGAAATTCTCTCCAATAATTCTCTCCAATATACCTTCTGCTCCCCTCTCTGTTTCCTCTTCTTCTGGAATCCCAATTATTCTAATGTTGTTTCATCTTATGGTGTCACTTATCTCTCGAATTCTCCCCTCATGGTCCAGTAGCTGTTTGTCCCTCTTTTGCTCGGCTTCTTTATTCTCTGTCATTTGGTCTTCTATATCGATAATTCTTTCTTCTGCCTCATTTATCCTAGCAGTGAGAGCCTCCATTTTTGATTGCACCTCATTAATAGCTTTTTTGATTTCAACTTGGTTAGATTTTAGTTCTTTTATTTCTCCAGAAAGGGCTTTTATATCTCCCGAGAGGGTTTCTCTAATATCTTCCATGCCTTTTTCGAGCCCAGCTAGAACCTTGAGAATTGTCATTCTGAACTCTAGATCTGACATATTACCAATGTCTGTATTGATTAGGTCCCTAGCCTTTGGTACTGCCTCTTGTTCTTTTTTTTGTGGTGAATTTTTCCGCCTTGTCATTTTGTCCAGATAAGAGTAGATGAAGGAGCAAGTAAAATACTAAAAGGGTGGCAACAACCCCAGGAAAATATGCTTTAGCCAAATCAGAAGAGATCCCAAATCGTGAGGGGGGAGAAAGGGGATAAAAAGAGGTTCAGAAAGAAGAAAAAAAAATAAAGAAACAATTAAAAAAAGAAAACCAGTAAAGAAAAAATATAAAAAGGAAAAAAATATATATATATTAGATAAACTAGTTAAAAAACATTAAAAAAGAAAAGGGTAAAAGTTAAAAAAATTTAGCAGCAGAAGAAAAATAAATTGAAAAAGAAAAAAAAAAAAATTAACTGCAAGGCTAAAGAATCATGGGGAGAAAGCCATGAGTTCCGTGCTTTGCTTTCTCCTCCTCTGGAATTCCGCTACTCTCCTTGGTATTGAAACTACACTCCTTGGTAGGTGAACTTGGTCCTGGCTGGGTTTCTTGTTGATCTTCTGGGGGAGGGGCCTGTTGTAGTGATTCTCAAGTGTCTTTGCCCCGGGCGGAGTTGCACCGCCCTTACCAGGGGCCGGGCTGAGTAATCCGCTCGGGTTTGCTTTCGGGAGCTTTTGTTCCCTGAGCGCTTTCCGTAGAGTTCCGGAGGGCGGGAATGAAGATGGCGGCTTCCCGGTCTCCGGCCCGGAGGAGCTGAGAGCCCCAGCCCCACTCCTCAGTGCGCCCTAAGGGAACAGCGCCCAATTACTCCCGTCACCCTGCCTCCGGCCGCGCTCCGAGCTGACCGAGCCTGCGACCGGTTCAAGGTAACCCCGAGCTTAGAGCTCACTCCTCGGCTCTGTCTCTGTAGCCGGCTTCCCTGTTCTAATACCTGTAAGCTCTGCAACACTCAGACACCCCCGATCCTTCTGTGACCCTGCGGGACCTGTGCCACGCTGACCCTGCGTGGGCTTCACCCCGGTTAAGCCTGTGGAGCGATGTCCCTCAGCGGAACAGACTTTTAAAAGTCCCGATTTTGTGCTCCGTTGCTCCGCCGCTTGCCGGGAGCCGGCCCCTCCCCCCGCGGTCTATCTTCCCGTCGCTTTGGATTCACTTCTCCGCCAGTCCTACCTTTCAGAAAGTGGTTGATTTTCTGTTTCTAGAGTTGCTGTTCTTCTTCTCTTCGATCTCCCGTTGGATTTGTAGGTGTTTGCAATCTTTAGATAAGCTATCTAGCTGATCTCCCGCTACCTGAAGTAGTCTCAGCCTGCTACTTCTCCGCCATCTTGACTCCTCCCATGTTTATATATCTTAACATGCATACTTTGTTCACACTTATGTATATAAAAATGAGCTTGCAATACCTAAATTATTTTCTTTGCCTATTCTAGCATTGTTTTAGCTCTTTGAATTTGAAAACCATTGTTATTATGTGAAAAAATAAGTACTTTTTAAAAATAAAACATGAATAACCAAACTTGTTTCTCCTCTTGTTAGGGGATGTTGTATATGAAATGTAGAGCAAGAATCAAAATTATAATAATTATTGTTATCATAAATCATATATATTTAAAAACTACAAGTAACACTGTAATTTGTTTTCTCTCAAACAAAACAACTATTTTTAACCAACATGAAACAAGTTAGTATATTTAATATATTTCTAGCTTGCAAAATAAAAAGAAAAAAAAAGAAAAATGCAAACAAAATGCTTAAAGGACATCAACAAAAAATTGAAAACATAAAATATACATGGATAATAAAATGTGAACACACAGAAAATAAAATATGAATAAGGAGTAAAAAAGCATTAAATATAGGAGAGTGTTTTCATCCATCAAATTGACATTTTTTTAATGATAATATTCAATGCTTTTGAAGGTAAGGCAATAGTCAAGACAAATTCAGTGCTGTCAAGACTTACAAAGTTAGACAAGCATTTATGAAAGTATTCATATAGCCTATGTACGTTAGTATGCCCATAGTAAGTACTCACTGAAAATCGAATTTATGAGAGAAAAATTTTTAAATATTAACCAAAATTGTATACACAAGCCAAAGCATTTATACACATGCCAAATGTTTAGAAACAACTTAAATTTCAAACCACAGTAAATTGATTAATAAATTATACCACCTGTACTACCAACAAAACCAGTTGTACCTCTCCCAAATGCTTGTTAGAATAGACAGCTACAAATTCATTTTGTCCATGTTTTAAGTAAAGCCTCATGGGGTTGCTTTTGAACTGGCAGCATTTAGGAAACATGCATGCACACCAGAAACACAGGAGTCTGGAAATGTTTATTGCCTAGTTTTTACTTTAGGAAACCCAGGCTTAGAGTGTAGAAAATGATTACATTAGAGAAATGTCCTACCATGTTGGACACAAATAATACATGTTGAATGGAAAGTGTTTATTTTCTATGTTACTTATATAAGCATAGATATTTTTTAATAAGCATGAAAAAGACAATTCTTCTATGTTTATATATATATACACACACACACATACAATTTAGAACAGTGTCTGGCAGAGAGTAGGTACCACATAAATGTTAGCTAAGTGACTGTTACAAAAATACATGATTGTTTGCAACTTTTTTTCAGGGGCAGAATTTTCATTCAAACAGACATACATGGAGCTATCATTTTGATAGCTTTATTGTCCGCTGTGTATCTTATCCAATTACCTACCCATATACACAGTTTCTTCAGTACTATTTTGTAGATGTGGAAATTACTTCCTTCCTCTGTCAACTATTTCTTTCTCTGCCCTCTTCTGCTCTTCTGAAAGAGTACAGCACGTGTACTCTTTGAAGGAAAAGTCATAGTATTCCTGGTTTTAGAATGTTTCAAAGATAAGTAAGCATGAAACTTTATTTCAATCATAAATATTTAAACCATAATATAAACTGGTTTTCTGTAAGATGTACAGGTTAAGAACACTAAATAGGGAGGACTTATTTCAGCTATTTTACCGGAGGATATTGGAAAGGGACACTCAAAGGAAAAAGAAAGAAGTCAGCGTAGTTATCCCATTGTTGTTATAGGCTTTGTGCATTCTGCCCATCCCCGTCATTGAGAACTGATTATTATTAAAGTCTCAAGAGGGTAAAATATAAGGATTCATCCCTTCCATATTTTTGCATCCTTTTAGATTTGATAGTCTGCTGCCCATCCTGATGTTCTAAAATCCTGCCTTGATGGAATGCCCTGACATTATATAAATTGATATTTTGTGATTCCTAGGAAAAGCTTGATTGTATATTGACAGTTTTACGAGTACCTAATCCCAGGGAAATTATGCTAAATCCTGCTTAGGTCTGTCTGTGGAAGATGATCTCCCTCAATATCATAAGCACTTCTGTTGAAATGTTTTGAAATGTAAAATGTTCCAGTCATATGGCCTTCTACAATTACAGACTTTGCAATATCATTTCTTGTTGATCTCTTTACGTAGCCCAAATTTCAAACTTAGTGTTTAAAACTCATATAGTTACTGTTTATCCATTAACTCATACCTATTACATTCACTATTCCATTCATAGCACCTCACATTGACATAGTTAATATTTTATCTTCAACTACAAATGCTATTAGTAACCTATAACAATTTGTTTCATCACTAACATAATACTAACTTCATTGTGTTCGTATGAAAACAACATATAAATTACCCAAATCTGATTCTGTTTAATATTGTTATCAGTGACCTGTATAATAGAGTTAAGAGGACAGCTAGTAGTTGTATGGTTAAATACTCAGCATTTCCTTTAATAAAATTAGTTGCTTCTTCAAAAGTAGCTATTAGGCTCATGTCATTATCTTGCTTAATAAATTCTTTAAATTTTTCTGATAAGATTCTTGTTATAGCTCTTTTCTTGATGGCTTGAAATTGAGGTTATTTTAAAAACATTAATCAGTTTACTGTGTGGAAAACACTGGCAAAACATATAATCTCATTTGAACAAATTATTTTATTGGTTTCAGTATTTATGTTTGGATTTGTCAAAGTCCAGTCAGGAGATAGAAATCACACGATGGTTATTTTTAATAGAGAACATTTGTTATAAAGTTTAGCTCTTTAAGAACTAAAAAGGCTTAATTGGTTATATACTACTATGTAACCAACTACTCCTTTTACTTAGCGGCTTAAGACAATCACAGTTTATTTTTTCTCATGATTCTCTGGGTTGACTTGGATCATCTGGGCAGTCATTCTATTCCAAGTGGTCCAACTGGGCTATCTTATGTAGCTCCACAGAGCTAGGAGTCCAGCCAGGGCTGGAAAATCTTAATGGCTCATCTGCGAGTCTGGCATCTCAGATAGGGTAGCTGAAATGTCCAAGTGTGGCTATTCTTCTCTCAAAGCAATATAGCTAGACTTCTCCCGGTGGCACAAAACTCCAAGAATGCAAATATAAAGCGGCCAGGCCTAACTTGTGTCCCATCAATTGGTCAAAGCAAGTTGCCATGCCAACTCCAATTCAAGAGGAAGGGAAGTAAATTCCACGTAATGGAAGGAGTTGCAAAATGTACATAGATGGGAGAATAGTTGACAAATGTTACTGAAGACAGGGCATAAAAAAAGAATACTAGGTTCATGGAAGCAGCCACTGCAAGAGGCAGCTACCCAGTTAGGGGTGGTGGAGCAGAGAAAAGACTGAATAACTAACACTTGAAAGGTTGGAGGAGAAACCAACCACAAGAGGCTAGAATTCAGACTCCAAATAAAGGCACTACTCAGCTGGTTCTCTTTTCTCAAAGCTCAGCAGAGGGACACTGTGGGAGGGCACCAGACATTTTTTATATTAGTATAGTCACTATTTAATCTCATTCAGTCTTTCATGAATGCTGGCTTCTCTGGATATGTATGATGGTTGATCGTTTTAAACATATTGGGAAAAAAATGAAGGAATCATATTCTTTCTGAAACAAAATGTTCATGTTTGTCACTGAAGTGAATCTTCCATTACTGTGTCACTAGTGAATGAAATTGGATGAAAAAGAAAAATCAACAGGAAGCAGTAAGAAGCAGGTCTCTTCTCCATCTATCTTTTTCTCTCTCTCTAACACCCCTGTTGTTGAGCCTAACAAACAGCCAGGCAGCTGAGCAGAAGTGTGGTTTGTAGACACTCTACCCCTGCATGATAAAGCCCAATGTAGCCTCAGGTTCAAATCTGAGTATAATATCTACTAGTGGATATGAAAAATAAAGAATAAAAATGAACACCCCTGTACTTTAGTGGATAATTGAAGGGGAAATCTGTCATAAGTTAATTTGCGCTATGAAATTTTAAAGGTAATTTACGACAGCTTCCTCTATTGCCTTCATAAATATCTCTAATGTTTAGTGACCCTTAACTAAAGATCATATCATAAAAGTTATATTTTCCTTTAACTAAAACATCATATTATGAAAAAAATATTTTTTGTATGAAAAAATAAATCATGGGATCCTCTAAGCCTTCCAAATAGTTTCTCAGGAAATTTTAAAATTAAATTCAGTGGTCATATTGTTTTAATAAAACCATAGACTCCGGGGATGGCTACTTATGAAGGATGTATTTGGGTAATTTAGGGCTAATATGGATTTTGTTTTTTATCAGTGTCACTACTTGCATTTACAACAAATATAGATAGTGTGCCAATGTAAAGATTTTAATTCTGCCATAGAATTCTAAGAAATATTTTACATATACGTACTTTAGGGCATAAATAGAAATTAGATATGTTCAAATATTTAAAACATAAGCATACATGTATGGAATTTTTGCAGTCAGTAATTTTTGATTGTGAATAGCAGTCCCAACTTCCTATTGGTCTTTAGATGACAACTGAAGCCTCACATTCATTTTGAGACAGCTCTCATGGTCAATCTTCTGTTCTCCTTTTTACTCTTCAGCTTCCTCTAAATAGTAACAAAAGGAGAGCTCCACAAACAGGTGAATCGCTTATAGAGTGTGGCCTTTGTATAGAAATCTATAGGTAGATATTTAAGATTTCAATGTTTTTAAGAAATTAAATTTATAAGAATTTGGTGTGAATGACTTTTACAGATAATTTTTTTACTTGAAAGTGAGAATAGGAAAATAAAAGTGCAGACTGCAAACCTAAGTCTCTCATTATGTAGTATTCTTTATGTAGGCTGAACTACTTGTAGAACAGGTATGTTTTTTCTAACGGCATTCTGACTACGTGGACTGCTGACCAGCATGGCTGTAATTACATAATGTCAGTATTCTGTGCACTAGGCAGAGATTTTCATTTCATACATCGTTCACAAAGGACAGCAGGATTTCCACAGTCAGGAGTTCATGTTTCAGTTGTTTTAAACTCTTAGAAGTTATTTTGAAGTTTCAAAAACCGAAGGTAGGGAATGCTGGTGTGGGTCAGTTGGTTAAGCAACTACCTTCAGCTCAGGTCATGATCCTGCATCACAGGATCAAATCCCATATCGGGCTCTGGACCCCATTGGGGAGTCTGCTTCTCCTTCTGTCCTTCTCCTTTCTCATACTCTCTCTCTCTCTCTCAAATAAATAAATAAAATCTTAAAAAGAAAAAACCCAAACCCGAAGATAATATGCCCAGTTATTATGATCTGCATCTCTACAGTTTTAGACTTGAGGTTGTGCTGCCCGCTTAGGGCAAGGCACTGTGAGTTTTCTTATAAGAACCAAGTTTAGAGGTAAGAAACTACTATCCCAGTGCTTCAGTCTTTTTGAGGAGAGGTTTCTTGTTTCATTGTTCTGTGTGAAATACTGCTCAGTAAATAATGCTTTTTACAAATGCTGTCTCTGATCTGCTGAATACATAATAGGGAAAGAGGTAAAACTTAACTTGCCTCCAAAATGCTTTCACATCGACACATTTAAAAAGGAAATCACAGTATAGACCCAGAAAAGAATTGTTCTGGTACCTTACACTGAGCATTGGGAATGCTATACTCATTTATTTAGAGAAGCCCTTTTTCTATTAGTTTTCTTTAATTTTGTGGAGCACGTGGAGAACTTGTGAAATAGGCTAAGTTCATATTCTCTATTCAGAAGTACTCATTGCTCTTAGGCTGCCCCTCCCTACATAATGACATTTAATTTACAAGATTATTTTCTGGTTTTGGTTATTTGTTCTCACCATCTAAAAATCCTAAAGATGGAGGTAAGGGAGTATTGCCTAGAAGTTAGCTCTCTTTTTTTATCACTCATAAAATTCAGTGTGCTTTTTTTTTTTTTTTTTGAAGATTTTATTTATTTGACAGACAGAGATCACAAGTAGGCAGAAAGGCAGGCAGAGAGAGAGGAGAGGAAGGGAAGCAGGCCCCCGCCGAGCAGAGAGCCTGATGTGGGGCTTGATCCCAGGACCCTGGGATCATGACCTGAGCTGAAGGCAGAGGCTTTAACCCACTGAGCCACCCAGGCGCCCCAATTCAGTGTGCTTTTGTGCAACATTAATAATGCATGGCTATCCACTTACGTTTGAATTATCCAAGAGACAGAAATAATTTTTATATTTAGCAGGATAGCAAGACAGTGAATAAATTTATGCTGTTTCAAAAATCCTAAATCTTAGTATGTGAACCCTATAAGATTTTTCAGAAAAATAAAAACACCTCTCAGTGTTACTTATTATCATCTTTGTTTGTGAAAGAAAGGATAGAAAGTACAAGGCACAAAAAAGTTGGAATGGAATAAGATTAAAGATATCATACTCTAGGCTAGAATGCTAGAATGTTTGAATCCTGGCTCCCTTGCTTGTAAGCACTGTGCCCTAAGGGATATAAACTCCTTGTCTTTCTCATCTGAATGGGAGAGGCAATGATAATATTTATCCCATAGACTTTTATAAAGCTTGATAGATTAGTATATTTAAAGTATACTGGGATATTTACAGTCATTTTGAGTAACTGGTATATATTAAGTACTCCATATTAACCTCCCAAGGACAGGAAATTGGTCAGTTTTGTTATTGCTGACTTTCTGTTACCTAAAAGAGTGTCTGGTGCATAGTTGACACTTATTTCAGTTTTTATTATTCAGATTCCAATTAATTTCTTGCTGTTCTAAAAAGTATATTATCTAGTTTCTTTTGCCTCATGGCTACTTGGTAGCTTCAACCGCAGGGAGGCATTGTTGGAAAATGAGTGAAGGGGAAAAGCCAGGCTATTCCTTTTCTGTCTCCCTCTCAAGTTGAGTTTTCTGCAGTGGGTACATTTGCTTTGTACTACTAATTCCTGTCTGGCTCCTTCCAGGGTGCTTATAGACAACACTAGTTTCTGAGTTATAGTAACAATGCTTCATCCCTGTGTCTGTCTATCATGGATGATACCTGTCCTCCCAATTGTTGTTCTTTTATATCACTTCCCTATCTCCTATTTGTCTTCTCAGCTCTTGTATTATTATACAGTTTTCTATATAAACTTATCTCTGAATTAAATACCTAGGATGTTTCTTGTTTCCTTGTAAGACACTTACTGATATACTTGTCTATAAATAAATGTTGTTCAAATGATTTAATAAAGAAAACAGCAGTTACATATTACCACATGATACATTCTGATTCCTGAGGTTCTGGTGTGTTCACCCAGTGAGAAGGAAGTTGTACTTCCATGTGGCAATCTGTAAAAGAAAGATGTCTCAGAAATGAGGCTTTCTTCATAGTCTTATAATTTTGGGAGTAAAGAAGCAGAAAGAAACGAACCTTTAGAAACTGGAAAAAAAAAAAAAGATACGAAGATTGATCCTTATTTCAGACTGGAGTTGTTATAGTACAAATCCCACATGTTTGTATGATACTTCCAGGCTTGTCCAGATCCATCATCTATTATGAAAAAGAAGAAGAGTGTTTTAAGAAGAGTGACCACTGTCATACCTATCACTAGCACATAGATCCAAGTAGAGGATGAATAGAGCCTGATGCTACCACAGGACATTAGGACTGTATTAAAATTTCTTTATATTTTACTTTTGTCCAGTGTCCTAGTACTAATAGATATCCTACTGAGCAGAGTATGTCTTTTTAAAGGAAGCCTTGGTGTGAGTTAGAGAGTTTGGTTATAAGCTATTGCATATTATCCCCAAACACTTCTAAAGTCACATAAATTAAGAAACTTCCTACACATTTATAAAGAAGGCCTGGGTTTTTTTTGTTGTTGCCATGTTGTTGACTTTCAACCTTCTATTATACCTTAAATGCATGAACATTATTGTCACTATCCTAATAGCATCTTATTTCACAAAATAAACTATTAGTATTGAGTTAATGCTCAATATTTGATTGATTCATGTTATCACTTCTTCTTGAGCCGCATGACTTAGAGATAAGGTTCAGTGCACTTCTTGTAACTGAAAAATAGGATAGAATTTGCTGTCGGCCAAACTCCTACTACCTTTAAGAACTCAAGGATTGTCCCTAGGCTGATTCTATTTCAGGATACTGGTATACACAAACAAATCATTTAATGGTTTTTTTTCCAGAGCTCATTGAAATTATCTTAAATGTGGCAATAGCAGTAAAGAGTGAAAGGCAGTTCGGTACAGATAAAGGGTAGTGAAACAGAAATCAGAAGAACAGAGTTTTATCTCATTATTGCCAGATACTTTGCTGTGGGGCTTAACACATGCCAGTTGAGAGGACTGGGCTGGATTAATACTAAAGTTCCCTTTAATTCAATGACCAGCCATCTAATGGAGCTTTTCTACTAATTTAGGCAGACCTACCTTGTCTTTTGGTTATAAATTAGACCTGGGTAAGAGAATAATCTATTCTACTAACAGAAGTAAAAAGGAAAATGGATTCTGTTGATTTTTGAACTTATATAAAAATCAATAGAAAAATCTGTGGGCTTTGAAAGACTATTAAGCAACTGAACATTTCTGCTCAAATGCAGTTTACCATTCATATAAAATTATGCTTATCTGTTATTTATACTTAAATTATAAATGGCAATCACTGTTTCTCCAAAAAGATCCCTCCATCTCCTAGAAGTGAAATTAATCAGTATAGCTATTCTGGGATCCACATGTAGAAATAAAGATATAATCTTGAATTTTATCAAATACTTGCATTGACTTACAAACATAATTGTTGCAAAATAAATTAGGCCATGACTTGTTTTAGTAAATTTTCTTTAAAAATACAGTATATCTTTTGGTAATTGTCATTGTATGTTTAGTAATTTCATATATTATTATATATTTAGTAATTGCTTTTTGCATTAAATTGTATCTAAAACTTGAACTTACAGCGCGTTCTAAATTCACTAGCTCATGAGCTTTTAGCAGGAGATACTCTGTGTTACTCTACTCAAATACAAGTAACATTCTTGCCCTGTTCTTCTACTTAATCCTTCATCCCCTGTCTCACTTTAGTTACTCCACTCAAGAGAAGGTAGGATCATTTACCTTTTGTAAAAAAAAAAAAAAAAAATCAGAATATACTGGACATCTTTAGTTCAGCTGTCCCTACATGTCTATTGGAAGATAGCTTCCCCCTGTCTTCCAAACTCTCCTACACCCTATGGAGATCGCTACCACCCCAGGATTGCTTCTGTGTGTGTCTAGTTGGATAAGCCCTTCCTAATATGGAGTTCAGTTTTCCATCCTATTTTGATCTTCTGCAAAGCAACATTGACAATAAAACTATTATTGGCAACAAGAGCAATATCTGAATCACTATATTTTATTCCTTTACTTCCTTTATTTCCAAACTGTTAGAGAGTAGAGAGCTGTTTTGAGGGTTGCTACTGCTGCAGAGGAAGAATTTTCACTATTCTCTAAGGTCCTTATAGCTGGACTAAGAATCAAATTGACGTGAGATGGATTAACAAGAGAAGATCAAATTTAATAGTTTTATGTAAGGGGAATCCTTACAGATATGGGAATTCCAAAGACAGTCATTCAGGCAACATGATGTTTATATGAGCTAAGAAGATGAGTAGGATACAAAGGGGCCAAAGACTATTAGCAGGAAGGTGAAAGGAGATATTTGGAAAACAAAGATTTTGCTATTATGTAGATATTTCCTAAGTAGAGTGAAATCTCTGGTAAGAGCTCACTTCCTGGTATGTGGAGGCAGGGGAGAAGAAGGTAGAATTTTTTTTTTTTTTTTCTGAATTTGCTGAGTTTGGATTGCTTTTAACTCAAAATAATGTTCATGCCAAAGTGGCCCATCTTGAGCAGTCTGCCCATGGCCCGTATAATATAAAGTCCCCAACAATTGGACACTGGTCAGAAATGGAGAAAAATAAAGCAGGGAATAGAAGTTCAAAGCCAAATAACATGTCAAAGTCTTGCAGTGAGGCAGAGTACAGAGACCTTGGTCAATATGTGGACAAGATATTTTGAACTTGTAGTTTTAAAGATTTCTATGTGGCTAGACAGGTTGTTGTGATAATTAAATGACTTTAAACTGCTCTGACCTAAAGAAGAAGCTGACTATAACTTATAATGGGACTATCCACTGATGAGTCACCTAAAATACAAATAGTACAGTTTAGGCCTTTGCAGAAGAAAGGTTGCATGGCCGGTCTTGACAAATGCGTAGGTAATTTCACTAGACTACTACAGTATCCTACAAACATATACTATTCACACAAACTTTTTTTTTAAAGATTTTTCATTTATTTGATAGTGAGAAGTCATAAGTAGGCAGAGAGACAAACGGGGCGGGGGGGCAGGCTCCCTGCCAAGTAGAGAGCCTGATGTGGGGGGGTGGCTCAATCTCAGGACCCTGAGACCAGGGCCTGAGCCAAAGGCAGAGGCTTTAACCCATTGAGCCACCCAGGCATCCCTACTAGTCACACAAACTTTAACAAATAAGCAGAGACACACAGTTTCAGAATGCAGGACTACTATTTCTCTCTACACAGGCACACATTTTTCTACTAGACATGGTTTTATTTTTAGAATAATATGGTCTTTCTAGACCTACTGAACTGATGAGTTTTGCTTGAGAGAGTTTTGCTAGAGAGCATTACTGAGAACTTACTAGTATGACATTAGGTAACTTTAGATATACTCCTTTAAATTTGAAAAAGCATAAAAATACAAGGAAATCTTTAGAAGTACTAACCTCAGCTATGTGATCTATGCAATCAAGAGAGGGGAAAATGATTATTTATTTTCTAGGTGCTAACATTTGTACATGGACATGCAAGTTTGCCTACAAAAATATGAAATCTAAAGAGAAGAAAGGCAGTACCTGACGGAGAACAAGACAGAAGTACTGGTTCTCTGTAGATCTAATGGACTTGAGATTCAGATTTAAAATATTAGTTTTACTGAGGATTCTTCTGAATACTGTGTATTAGCTAAAGATGTATGAATACTAGCTGAAAGCCTTCCTTAGGTGGCAGGTTTCTCAGACCTGAGAGATTTAAGCATATTTTTAGCCGAGGATATAGAAAACACATAAAGCTAAACAAAGGATTATCTAGAATATTATTCATACTCTCACGTTAATTCTGAACAAAAATTATTAACTAATTGACATGCAGGTACAGTTGAAAACAAAAATCTTTTTTTTTTTAAGATTTTATTTATTTCAGAGAGAAAGTGAGAGAGTGAGAGCATGAGCAGGGGGAGGAACAGACTCCTTACTGAGCAGAGAGCCTGAAGCTGAGCTGGGAGCCCTGATGCAGGGCTTGATCTAGATCCTGGAACTTTGGGATCATGACCTGAGTCAAAGGCAGATGCTTATTGAGCCACTCATGTGCCTGGAAAACAAAAATCTTTATAGACACTTCCTCCCTTAAATATCACTGAATCTTTGCTATGGTCTTGGCCATCACTAAGAAACTGATTCTTTTTTTTTTTTTTTTTTTATGTCTTGTCTTGTTTTTATTTTTTATTTTTTTATATATTTTTTAACTTTTTATAAACATATAATGTATTATTAGCCCCAGGGGTACAGGTCTGTGAATCGCCAGGTTTACACACTTCACAGCACTCACCATAGCACATACCCTCCCCATTGTCCATAACTCCCTCTCCACCCTCAGTTTGTTTTGTGAGATTAAGAGTCACTTATGGTTTGTCGCCCTCCCGATCCCATCTTGTTTCATCTATTCTTTTCCGACCCTCCAAACCCCCCACATTGCATCTCCACTTATCAGGGAGATCATATGATAAGAAACTGATTCTAAAAACAGTTTTGCCTAAACTATTCCTCTAGGAGTGGGATGAACTTGTCTTTAACTTTGATGGTTTTGGGTTTGATATTTTTGCCCTTTTAAATAACAGTATGAGCTGCCTCAAGACTTGGCCTTAAGTTAATTAAACTTTTGGGTCTCTAAAAGAACCGCAATGGTTCCAGTGAAAGAAATCTCATATTCCAGCAGCTGACAGAACTTTAAAACCACTTGAGATTGAAGGACCCATTTGGCTAAGACAAAGCACAATAAGATATGGGGACAAATTTTAATTCCTTTAATTTTTAACATATTAAGGCAGAATATTTTTATTTCAGACCTGAATTCCTATGAAATTTAACTAGTAAGAGGATTTAATCTTTGAACTTAAATATCTCCTTGGAAAGTTCATACTGCTAAGGGGCTTATATTCAAATTTATGGCATGTGTGTGATGTTGGCATTCTATTATTGAAAGCCTTTATGAATTTTATTATTAGATTTCTTAATGAGGTCATTTAGACTCATTGGATAATTTCTGATAGGCTATGTTGTAATCTAACTAAACCTAATTTGGTGTGAGGAATGGAGTAGAGAATAGATTTTCAGCCTTGGAGCAGAATAGGTTTAGCATGAAATTTAATTAGTGTATTATTCAGATCTATTTCACAGCCCAAGATGGCAAAGCATTAGCCATTCTCCAGTGGTCTCAAAGGGGAAGGTTTGGTTTGGTAGGGGCAGTACAGGAAGGTGGGAGCAGGCTTATGCTGACAGATTGTTAGTCACCTATAACAAGATGAATAACCTCACCTTTGGTAGATCATGCTCTTAATCATTAAGCCCATTGGGTTAAGGAAAAATAGCTGGGGGAAGATCATGGGGACATTATTTATTTTCTCTTCCTGATAATTTTTTCCAAGCAGTAAAAACTCTCTTCTCATAATACTTCTTACTCCCTTTAAGGCTCCCTTTAACTAATTTCACCAAGGGAAACTTGGAAATGATTGAAAGGCAATGCTTAATTAGCATTGCTATGCTCTTCTTTCCCTTGGACAAGAGTTTCCCCCCACCCCCACCAACTCCCAGCCAGATACCCTCATTGAGTTATACTGTGATTGAGTGAGTAATCTGCTTGATTCAGAGATTCAACTAGAAGTCAGATTGATTGTAACCTTAATATTAGATGTAATCATAAATAAAGTTTATGTATTTCTCTCTTTGCTTTCTCATATTTTTCCTGGTAAGCAGATAGGAATATTTACTGAATGCTACTTTAGGATATATAATACATATTTTGACATAAATTTTTTGAAAGTTTACTAATCATGGACACAACAAAAAAATTTACAATATTCTTTCACCCTGTAACAATATAAATTTAATCTGCCATGCTTTGTTATTTTGGAGCAAATATACACAAGCGACACATCTATACCTACGTAGATACATATACAAATAACTTGTATATATTGAAACTCAAAAAAGAAGATGCTGAAAAAAAGATCTGTTCTTTACAGAATTGTTAGGTGTGTTTCAAATAAATTAGCCCTTATTGTTGGATTTTTTCCTTACTCAATTGTTATATCTACTGACTAAAGAAAATATGAAAGAGCAATAACATGAAAAAAAATTCAGGTCCATATTGTAAAGTGAAATAGTTTGTAATAGTAACTAAGAAAAAGTGCCCTGCAAATTGACTGCCTGAGTTTAAATCTGTTTTCTGCCCTTTTTAACAACATGAACTTGGGCAATTCATTTAATGACATTTGTCTCTGTTTCTATATCTGTAAAGCAATAACAATAATATTAGTATTTACTGCATTGGATCATTTGAGACTTAAATTAGTAATTATATAAAATATGCAGAAGAGTTCTTGGCATATGGAAAATACTATAAAATTGTTGGTTATTATCACTTGCAGTGTAATGATATGTTGAGAATGTTCTCAGACAGATATTGTAGTGAAATAGAGATAGTGACCTTCAGAACTTCCAGAGATAGTTATAAAGTCAGCATAGAGGAAGTCCAAGCAAACTTTAATGTAAGAAGACAGACAAATTTAGTTGCATAAGACAAAATAAGATGCAATTCAACCTTGGATTTGTGAGATTAATGAAAATTTTAATTTTCATTCAATTAAATTCATTTAATTTGTGAGATTAATGAAAATTTTAAACATAACAACTCATTTATTATATGATTTGGAGCACTGGTTCTCTAAGGTTCCTGGCCCCCCAAAATTAACATCACCTAGAAACATTTCAAAAAATATAATATTTAGGCTTTACCCAGACCTACTGAAGTAGAAACTCAGAAAATGGGGCAGAAATCTGTTTTGAACAATTCCTCACAATAATTCAGATACCTAATGAACCGCTCAGAGTTTTGAGATTTTTGTATGTAATATGAGACACTTAACCATATAGAATATACTTGAGAGGGCGCCTGGGTGGCTCAGTGGGTTAAAACCTCTGCCTTCAGCTCAAGTCATGATCCCAGAGTCCTGGGATCAAGAGCCCTGCATCGGGCTCTCTGCTCAGCAGGGAGCCTGCTTCCCTCTCTCTCTGTCTCTGCCTGCCTCTCTGCCTACTTATGACCTCTGTCTGTCAAATAAATAAATAAAAAATCTTAAAAAAAAAAGAATATACTTGAGAAAGCTAATTATACAAAGTATAAATGAGTTTAATATTTCAAAAATATGAATTAAAAACATACATGGTGTTTAGACTGAACACTGATGATGTTTACCTTTTATGGAATATTGTCTCCATATGTCAATCATTAATGAGAGCAATCTTGTGAGAAGGTATTAATTTTGTCTTTTTACCAAGCAGTAAACAGGTTCTTACAAGTTAAAATCATATAGCTAGAATATGGTAGAGCAAAAATTTGATTTCATAGTCTGTGAATCCAGACTATACACTTAATGACAGTTATGACACTTTAATAAGAATGGGACTGAGTAATGATGAATGAATAATGAATAATGAATAAAGATGAAGCCATCTTATTTCTGCATTTCCCTCTGACCATTTCCCATTATCACTCGGGAATAATACTGTCCCCACAAAATGACATTTTTTTTTAGTATTTCCAAAATTATGCCTACTGATGGCTGATCACATTGTTATTTGAGAAAGGATCATTATATTAAACAAATTTAAACTTATAATTAACAAGTACACCATAAGAGTTTACTAAACAGCTATAGGTAGGAATATTGATACAGACTTGCAGAAGATAATGCATACTCCAACATGTTAACAGTCTTAATGAGATAAACAAAATAATTTTTAAACTGCTTTATCAAGGTATGAACAACATGTAAAAAGTTCTCTATTTATTATTTAAAAAATAAAAATAGTTATTTAAATAGGTGGATATTCAAAGACAAAGTAACCAGGTGATTATTTTTGTCGTTGCTTCTGTAGAGATTTATCATATCTTTTGTATATTCAATTTGACTTCAAATAATTTGTATCCAGGGGCCACTGCTGAACTGGTTAGTTAGTTAATGATCATTCTAAGTTATTTTTATTGATTTTTTTAAATCAATAAGTTCTTGATTTTATTCTATATTTTAAAAAGACTATAGTTATATGTTGTTATATGAAACAATCAAATAAGAAAGTGAAGGTTAACTACTCTTAAGACCTTGTTATCTTTCCTATCCTTTCCATCTTATTGCTGTGTCATTTGTTTCTTTGCTCTCCATTTCATTTCATGCATTTATAATGCTGTTTATATTCAGAAACTTTTTCAATCTCTATTTTATTGCTTTCAAATTGATTTATGGCATATTATAAATAATGTACTAGTTAAATTATTTCCAATAAGTAATCATATGGAGGGTGATATCAAATCTTTTCAAATTAAAAAATTGCTATAGTATAAATGTAGAATTCTATTATATCAAATGAACATTTACAGAACAATAGTTTTCCCTTTGGACATACAAGCTGATAGTCATTTACTAGGTGAAAGATTTTATGTGCCTTAAATTTTAAAATATCATGTTTGAACATGATCTAAAACACAATACTAAAGACCCGCTTCTGGAATGAAGGTGTGAAAACTCCATACACTTTCTCTCAAGAAGAACCATCATAACTGGTAAAATATTTTTTAAAGAAACACATTAACACACATTTAAAATATCTGGAGTTTGTCCTAAGGGCACACAACAACATCAAAAACAAACAAACAAAAAAAAACCATTTAGTTGGGAAAACCTATTAAATTTTTAAAAACCTGCAATTTTGTGGCACTTGAGCCACAATCCACTGCCCTCCTTTTCTTCTCCCAGCACAGTACAATGGAAGATCCACTCTGGGTAGGTGTGCACAAGAAATTGGGATTTCCCCACCCCAGCTCTAATTTCTTTAGTTCTGTATTGCAGAGACTACATTCCTGGTGGGATTTTGCCTGCTATATTCCTCTACCAGGTTTCCTTTTTACACCCAGTCCCCACCCTTAGCATAGAAGCTATACTCTAGGCACAACAGGCTATCCCATCGAAATCCCAGAATACTTCTTTCCTGAAATTAAAAACAAACAAACAAACAAACAAAAAACCTGATCCAAAAATTTACATGAAAACCCAGGGACAAGCCAAGAGAGGCAAGGTGATGGAGGAGTAGCAGACTGAAATGATGTCAGGTCACCAGGAGTTTAGGTAGATAGTTATCAAACCATTCCGAACACCTACAAATGCAACAGAAGATCAAAGAGGAGAAGAGCAGCAATTCTAGGAACAGAAAATTGACCACTTTCTGAAAGGTAGGACATGTGGAGAAGTGAATCTGAAGCGACAGGAAGATAGACCACAGCGGAAGGGGCCAGGCTCCTGGCAAGTGGTAGAGCAGCAAAGCACAAAATCAGAACTTTCAGAAATCTGCTCTACTTAGAGATATCTCTCCAGAGGCTAAGCAGGGGTGGATCCCTTTCAGGGACAGTGTGGTATCAGGACCCATAGGGTCAATGAAAGATTGGGGGTGTCTGAGTGTGGCAGAGCTCCCAGATATTGGAGCAGGGAAGCTGACTACAGAGACAGAGCTGAGGAGTGAGCTCTCAGCTAGGGGTTACCTTAAACCATGATCCATGGCACAGTCAGACCACTGCTCTTTGAGCAGGGAAGCCACAAGTGGCAGATCCAAGGAGATTCACCTTCCTCCTCTGGAGACAGGAATCTGCTGATTTTGGAGACTCCAAACACGGCTGCACACCAGAGACAGAAATGCTTGGTCACAGGCAGGGTGAGCCCAGAACGCAGCCAGAGACCAGGGAAATGAGAGTGATTGACCTCTTTTCTCTGAGGGCGCACTGAAGAGTCAGGCCCCGAGCTCTCGGCCGCTCTGTGCTGGAGATTGGGAGGCTGCCCTTTTTATTCCTGTCCTCCAGACCTCTATGGAAAGCATTCAGGGAACAAAAACTCCCGAGAAGGAACTCGAATAGATTTCTTAGCCTGGCCCCTGGCAAGGGCGGTGCAATTCTGCCTCGGGCAAAGACATTTGAGAATCACTACAACAGGCCCCTCCCCCAGAAGATCAGCAAGAACATCCAGCCAAGACCAGGCTTACCGATCAAGGACAACAGTGCAACTGCAGAGCTGGGGGAAAACAATGCATGGAACTCATGGCTTTCTCCCCATGATCCTTTAGTCTTGCTAAGTTAAATTAAATTTTTTATTTTTCTTATGCTAATTTTTTTAACTTTTCCTCTTTCCTCTTTTAATGTTTTTAAACTAGTTTATCTTAACAATACTTTCTGAAAAAAAAAATCCTTTTTAAACCTTAATTATTATAGTCATATTTTATCCTTCATTGTACTTAACCTTATTTTTTGTATACATAGGAGATTTTTTTTTCCCTAAAAAATATTGGGACACAATTTCTTCTAATAGATCAAAATATACCCTAAATCTAGCACAGGGCTTTGTTCTAGTCTCCACCCTAGCACATTCTCTCCCCCCCCCTTTATTTTTCTTCTTCTTTCTGTTTCCAACCAACTTATCAATTCCATTTTTAGAATTTTTTTAACTTTTCATCTTTACAGTCATATTCCATCCCTTCATCATGTTTACCCTTATTTTTGTATATATATGTTTTTCTTTCCTTAAAATTTTGGGAGGTAGTTTCTTCTAAGAGACCAAAATACACCCAAAATCAAGTGGGTGGCTCTGTGCTATTGTGCTATTCACCAGTCTAATATGTATGTATGTATGTATGTATGCATGCATGTGTGTCTGTGTGTGTGTATATATATATATGTGTGTGTGTATAAATAAAAATGGGTGACACCCCATTATCTAACATTAAATAGTCTTAATGATAAAGAGAAAATCCTGAAAGCATCACAGTACAAGAAGTCTATAACATACAATGGTAGAAATATTTGATTGGCAGCAGACTTATCCATAGAGACCTGGCTGACCAGAAAGAACTGGCATGATATATTCAGCGCACTAAATGAGAAAAATATGCAGCTAAGAATACTATAACCAGGTAGGCTACCATTGAAAATAGAAGGAGAAATAAAAAGCTTCCAGGACCAACAAAAATTAAAAGAATTTGCAAACACCAATCCAGCCCTAAAGGAAATATTGAGAGGGGTCCTCTAAGAAAAGAGAGAGCCTAAAAGTAGTACACCAGAAAGGTATAGAGACATTATACAATAACAGTCACGTAACAGGCAATACAATGGCACAAAATTCATATCTCTCAATAGTTACCATGAATGTAAATTGACTAAAAGCCCCAATCAAAAGACACAGGGTATCAGAATGGATTTAAAAAAAAAAAAAATCAATATGCTGTCTGCAAGAAACTCATTTTAGACCCAAAGACACCTCCAGATTTAAATTGAGGGGGTGGAGAACAATTTACCATGCTAATGGACATCAGAAGAAAGCTGGGGTGGCAATCCTTATATGAGATCAGTTAGATTTTAACCCAAAGACTATAATAAGAGATGAGGAATGACACTATATCATACTCAAAGGGTCTGTCCAACAAGAAGATCTAACAATTTTAAATATCTATGCCCCTTACATGGAGCAGCCAACTATATAAACCAATTAATAACAAAATCAAAGAAACACATCGACAATAATACAATAATAGTAGGGGACTTTAATACCCCCTCAATGAAATGGACAGATCATCCAAGCAATAGATCAACAAGGAAATAAAGGCCTTAAATGACACACTGGTCCATATGGACATCACAGATATATACGGAACATTCCATCCCAAAGCAACAGAGTACACATTCTTCTCTAGTGCACATGGCACATTCTCCAGAATAGATCATATCCTGAGTCACAAATCAGGTCTCAACCAGTACCAAAAGATTGGAATCATTCCCTCCATTTTCAGACCACAATGCTCTGAAGCTAGAACTCAGTCATAAGAGGAAATTTGGAAAGAACCCAAATACATGGAGACTAAACAGCATCCTTCTAAAGAATGAATGGATCAACCAGGAAATTAAAGAAGAATTGAAAAAATTCATGGAAACAAATGATAATGAAAACACAGTGGTTCAAAATCTGTGGGACATCACTATATATTTTCCTGAGAGGAAAATATATAGTGATGCAAGCCTTTCTCAAGAAACAAGAAAGGTCTCAAGTACACAGCCTAACTCTACACCTAAAGGACCTGGAGAAAGAACTGCAAAGACAGCCTAAACCCAGCAGGAGAAGAGAAATAATAATGATCAGAGCAGAAATCAATGAAATAGAAACCAAAAGAACAGCGGAACAAATCAACGAAACTAGGAGCTGATTCTTTGAATGAATTAATAAGATTGATAAACCCCTGGCCAGACTTATCAAAAAGAAAAGAGAAAGGACCCAAATAAATAAAATCATGAATGATAGAGGAGAGATCACAACCAACACCAAAGAAATACAAACTATTTTAAGAACATACTATGAGCAACTCTACGCCAGCAAATTTGACAATCTGGAAGAAATGGATGCATTCCTAGAGACATATGAACTACCACAACTGAACCAGGAAGCAATAGAAAACCTGAACAGACCCATAACCAGTAAGGAGATTGAAGCAGTCATCAAAAATCTCCCAAAAAACAAGAGCCCAGGGCCAGACGGCTTCCCAGGGGAATTCTACCAAACATTTAAAGAAGAATTAATACCTATTCTCCTGAAACTGTTCCAAAAAATAGAAATGGAAGGAAAACTTCCAAACTCATTTTATGACGCCAGCATTACCTTGATCCCAAAACCAAAGACCCTATCAAAGAAGAGAATTATAGACCAATATCCTTCATGAACAGAGATGTGAAAATTGTCATCAAAATACTAGCCAGTAGGATCCAACAGTACATTAAAACGATTATTCACCACGACCAAGTGGGATTTATTCCTGGGCTTGAAGGTTGGTTCAACATCTGCAAATCAATCAATGTGATACAATACATTAATAAAAAAAAGAACAAGAACCATATGATACTCTCAATAGATGCTGAAAAAGCATTTGACAAAGTACAGCATCCTTTCTTGATCAAAACTCTTCAAAGTGTAGGGATAGCGAATACATTCCTCAATATCATCAAAGCCATCTATGAAAAACCCACAAAGAATATCATTCTCAATGGGGAAAAACTGAAAGCTTTTCTGCTAAGATCAGGAATATGGGAGGGATGTCCACCATCACCATGGCTATTCAACATAGTACTAGAAGTGCTAGCCTCAGTAATCAGACAACAAAAAGAAATTAAAGGGATCCGAATCAGCAAAGAAGAAATCAAACTCTCTCTCTTTGCAGATGACATGATACTTTATGTGAAAAAACCACAAGACTCCCCTCCAAATCTGCTAGAACTTGTATAGGAATTCAGTAAATTGTCAGGATATAAATCAACACACAGAAATCAGTTGCATTTCTATACACCAACAACAACACAGAAGAAAGAGAAATTAAGGAGTCAATCCCATTTACAATTGCACCAAAAACTATAAGATACCTTGGAATGAACCTAATCAAAGAGGCAAAGAATCTGTACTCAGAAAACTATAAAGTACTTATGAAAGAAATTAAAGAAGACACAAAGAGATGGAAAAACATTCCATGCTCCTGGATTGGAAGAAGAAATATTGTGAAAATGTCTATGCTACCTAAAGCAATCTACACATTTAATACAATCCCTAACAAAATACCATCATTTTTTTTTCAAAGAAATGGAACAAATAACCCTAAAATTTATATGGAACCAGAAAAGATCCTGAATAGCCAGAGGAATGTTGAAAGGAAAGCCAAAGTTGGTGGCATCACAATTCCAGACTTCAAGCTCTATTACAAAGCTGTCATCATTGAGACAGTATGGTACTGGCACAAAAACAGACACGTAGATCAATGGAACTGAATAGAGAGCCCAGAAATAGACCCTCAACTCTATGGTCAACTAATCTTTGGCAAAGCAGAAAAGAATGTCCAACGAAAAAAGTCTCTTCAACAAATGGTGCTAGGGAAATTGGACAGCCACATGCAGAAAAATGAAACTGGACCATTTCCTTATACCATACACAAAAATAGACTCCAAATGGATGAAAGACCTCAGAGTGAGACAGGAATCTTTCTGAATCCTGAGGAGAACACCGGCATCAACCTTTCGACCTCAGTCACAGCAACTTCTTCCTAGAAACATTGCCAAAGGCAATGTAAGCAAAACCAAGGGCAAAAATGAACTATTGGGACTTCATCAAGATCAAAACCTTTTGCACAGCAAGGGAAACCATCAGAAAAACTAAAAGACAACTGACAGAATGGGAGAAGATATTTGTAAATGACATATCAGATAAAGGGCTATTATCCAAAATCTGTAAAGAATTTATCAAACTCAACATGCAAAGAACAAATAATCCAATCAAGAAATGGTCAGAGGAGATGAATAGACATTTCTGCAAAGAAGACATCCAGATGGCCAACAGACACATGAAAAAATGCTCAACATCACTCAACATCAGGGAAATGCAAATCAAAACCACAATGAGATACCACCTCACACCAGTTCAGAATGGCTAACATTAACAAATCAGGAAATGACAGATGTTGGAGAGGATGTGGAGAAAGGGGAACCCTCCTACACTGTTGGCGGGAATGCAAGCTGGTGCAGCCACTCTGGAGAACAGAATGGAGCTTCCTCAAAAAGTTGAAAAAAGAGCTACCCTACAACTCTAAAGATACAAATGTAGTCATCCTAAGGGGCACATGCATTTGAATGTTTATAGCAGCAATGTCCACAATAGCCAAAGTATGGAAAGAACCTAGATGTCCATCAACAGATGAATGGATAAAGATGTGGTATATAAATATATACAATAGAATACTATGCAGCCATCAAAAGAAATGAAATCTTGCCATTTGCAACGACATGGATGGAACTAGAGGGCAATAGGCTGAGTGAAATAAGTCAATCAGAGAAAGACAATTATCATATGATCTCCCTGATATGAGGAATTTGAGATGCAGAGTGGGGGGGTTAGAGGATAGGGAAGGAAAAAATGAAACAAGATGGGATTGGGAGGGAGACAAACCATAAGAGACTCTTAATCTCACAAAACAAACTGAGGGTTGCTGGGGGG